>NC_061514.1:273284812-273325906 GCF_022539505.1 Lolium rigidum
ATATGGCAAGCTCTCGCATGCAACGAACTCACGTCCACGGTTGACGTTCTCGTCCGTCTTACTGGATCGACCGCTTCGGAGGCTCTGGCGTGGGCAGTCAGGGCATCTTGTCAAAGGCACGGGTCCATACTGCAGCCATGAAGAACGGGAGGTCGAAGAGAAACTAGACATCACCCGCCTACCGGAGAAGGGCTGCCGCTGGCGGAGAAGAAGAACAATGGGGCGCGGAGAAAGAAAGGGGAAGCAATGGCACGGGCACGGGCGCGGGGCGGCTCGGGCTCCCATTTTGCAACGGTCACCTGGGTAAGCTGTGGGTCCGGCGCGCTAACATGGACAAGTTGTGGGTCCCACGATGATCCGGATAAGTGGAGACGTGTCCATCGCGGGGCACCAACAGCGGCCCCACTTGCCGGCCACCAACCAACGTCAACTAAACGGAAATCCTCCGTCCGAGCTCCTTCTGCGGGTTTCGAACAAGGGATTGGGGAAAACTGAGGAAAAACTAAGGAGCTGGGGAAAACTGAGTACAACTAAGGACCCGAGGGCACGGAAATAGAAATCCCAAAATTCAAAAGCTTATAAGCAAAAGAGCAGTGAACTTACAGACAGCCTTGGCGTCGGTATCTTTAATCACATCCTCAAGGTTGGTTAGGTACTTCTGAACCGTCGCGAGGTGCTCCTTTCCATCCTGCAGCTGCTTATGCGCCTCCTCCAGCTCGCGGTGAAGCTGTCCCTCAGTTTCGGCAAGCTCCTTCTGGGTCTCTTCAACCTGGGCAGTACCGGCGCTGATGGCTGCCTTTAGAGCCTTGGCGTGCTCATACCAAACCTGGATCAATTGATCCTTCAGCTTGGTGGCTTCCTCCCGCTGAGCCTGGAGCTCGCGCTGGTGCTTGACAGTGAGATCATCTTAAGCAGCTACAATTCGGAAAGAATGGACTTAGAAAAAAAAATTGTGAGCGAAAAACAAACCGGTCAGTGCAACTTACCCTTGAGCGCGGTGACCTGGGCGGCGAGGTCCTCTGAGGAGGCTTCCGGCAGCGCTGCTGCACAAAAGAAGTTGCTTGTTAAGGATTTGACAACAGCGAGTACCGGTACATAAGAAGCCGGTGGGTCAGGCAAACCTTGGCACTGGCTGTGCTCTAGCTTGAGGGAGGAAAACGCCTCGCTGAGGTTGTGGTGCTCCCACATCAGCTCCTCAAAGATCTGCTTGCAGTTGTCCAGCACGCTCTGCAGAGAGAAAAATGATGTAAGCTACGCCGGTTTCTTGCAGTTTCGCGCTAAGTACTTCGTGCTTACCCCGAAACTCGAGGACTAGCTATGCCGGTTTCTTGCAGTTTCGTGCTAAGTACTTCATGCTTACCCCGAAACTCGGGGACTAGCTATGCTGATTTTTGCAGTTTCACGCTAAGTACTCCGTGCTTAACCCGAAACTTGGGGACTAGCTATGTCGGTTTCTTGCAGTTTCGCGCTAAGTACTTCGGTGCTATGCTTACTATATATGACATAAGAATACAATGTGCTTTGGTTTTTCATTTTTCTGAATTTTTTGAATTGTTATACCCATTTGAATTTTTTTCAAATCCTAGGTTTGACCAAGATTGAAACAAGTTTAAAACTACATGAAAATGGAAAGCTAAGCATGAATCATTCTTAGTCACTCTAAAATGAAGCTTTTCGGAGGTACTTGAAACTTTTATGTTTGAAACCCAAAACCAGTTCTCTTCATATGTTTGACTTCATAAGACACAGTTTAGGGTTACGGGTAGATATGATACATGATATTTCTGGTTTGAATATGTCTAGACCTTGTTTTTCAACTTGAATGATTCCTATATGACATAAGAAGGCTATATATGTGCTTTGGTTTTTCATTTTTTTGTTTTTTTTTCTGAATTTTTACGCTCATTTGAATCTTGGTCAAATCCTAGGCCTGAGCAAGGTTTAAACAAGTTTAAAACATGAAAAGAAAAGGTAAGAATGGATCTTTCTTAGTCACACTCTAAAATGAAGCTTTTGGGAGGTTTTTGAAATTTTCATGTTTGAAACCCAAATCCACTTCTCTTCATGCTTTACTTCATAACAAGTTTAAAACATGAATATGACAAGGTAATTAAGCATATATACTTCTTATAGTAACTCTAAAATGTAGCTTTTGGGAGGTTCTTGAAATTTTGATGTTTGAAACCCAAAACCCACTTCTCTTCATGCTTGACTTCATAAGACAGAGTTTAGGGTTAGGGGTGGATGATGTACATGATTTTTTTGGTTTGAATATGTCTAAACCTTGTTTATCAACTTGAATGCTTACTATATATATGTGCTTTGGTTTTCATTTTTTTGTTTTTTTCTGAATGTTTATGCCCATTTGAATCGTGGTCAAATCCTAGGTTTGACCAAGGTTTAAACAAGTTTAAAACATGAAAAGAAAAGGTAAGAATGGATCCTTCTCATTCATTCTAAAATGAATGAAGGTTTTGGGAGGTTTTTGAAATGTCCATGTTTGAGACCCAAAACCACACTTCTCTTCATGCTTGACGTCATAAGACAGAGTTTAGGGGTTAGGCGTAGATACATGATTTTTCTGTTTTGGATATGTCTAGACCTTGTTTATCAACTTGAATGCTTACTATATATATATGACGTAAGAAGGCTACATATATGTGCTTTGTTTTTTCATTTTTTGATTTTTTTCTGAATTTTTATGCCCATTTGAATCTTGGTCAAATCCTAGGTTTGACCAAGATTTAAAGAAGTTTAAAACATGAAAATGAAAAGGTAAGCATGGATCCTTCTTAGTCACTGTAAAATGAAGCTTTTGGGAGGTTTGGGAAATTTCCATGTTTGAAACCTAAAAGCACTTCTCTTCATGCCTAACTTCATAAGACATTGTTTAGGGTTAGGGGGTAGATACATGATTTGTCTGGTTTGAATATGTCTAGACCTTGTTTATCACCTAGAATGCTTACTCTATGACATAAGAAGACTATGCGCTTTGGTTTTTCATTATTTTTGATTTTTTTGAATTTTCATGCCCATTTGAATCTTGGTCAAATCCTAGGTTTGACCAAGATTTAAACAAGTTTAAAACATGAAAATGGAAAGCTAAGCATGGATCATTATTTATTAGTTACTCTAAAATGAAGCTTTTGGGAGGTACTTGAAATTTTTATGTTTGAAACCCAAAACCACTTCTCTTCATGTTTGACTTCATAAGACAGAGTTTAGGGTTAGGGGTAGATACATGATTTTTCTTGTTTGGATATGTTTAGACCTTGTTTATCAACTTGAATGTTTACCGTATGACATAAGAAGACTATGTTTTTGAATTTTTTATGTCCAATTGAATCTTGATCAAATCCTAGGTTTGACCAAGATTTAAAAAAGTTTAAAACATGAAAATGAAAACGTAAGCATGTATCCTTCTTAGTCACTGTAAAATGAAGCTTTTGGGAAGGTTTTTGAAATTTCCATGTTTGAAACCCAAAACCACTTCTCTTCATGCTTGACTTCATAAGACAGAGTTTAGGGTTAGGGGTAGATACATGATTTTTCTAGTTTGAATATGTCTAGACCTTATTTATCAACTAGTATGCTTACTATATGACATAAGAAGGCTATGTGCTTTGGTTTTTCATTTTTTTGATTTTTTTTTAATTTTGTATCCCCATTTGAATCTTGGTCAAATCCTAGCTTTGATCAAGATTTAAACAAGATTAAAACATGAAAATGAAAAAGTAAACCTTGATCCTTCTTATTCACTCCAAAATGAAGCTTTTGGGAGGGTTTTTGAAATATCCATGTTTGAAACCCAAAACCACTTCTCTTGGTGCAGAGTTTAGGGTTAGGGGGTAGATACATGATTTTCTGGTTTCAATATGTCTAGACTTTGTTGATCAACTTGAATGCTTACTATATGACATAAGAAGCTTATGTGCTTTGGTTTTTGCTTTTTTTGATTTCTTTTTTAGAATTTTTATGCCCATTTGAATCCTGGTAAAATCCTTTGTTTGACCAAGATTTAAACAAGTTTAAAACGTGAAAATGAAAAATTAAGCATGGATCCTTCTTAGTCATGAAAATGAGTTAACTTGGCTTTCCTACCCTTGAATCCATAGGAAACTTTGTACTAATGCAGTATAATAATCACCCGAGTTTTTACACCAACATGTCTGTCACTTACGTGTGACGCCCATGCGTGAGGTCCCACACTTCAGTGAGCATAAGTCACGTGCGGTAGGTACGCAAACTCCCAGCCATCTTCTTTGTCAAGAGAAGACGCATCAGGATGCGTATCGGAAAGTCTCTGGGTCCTTCAGGATCCTTCGGTTGTCCCTCTAAAAAAACATCTCTCTCATTCTCGGCCTCGCTCGATTTGCTCGCTGCCTCGCACCTCCTGCGCACTAACAAACCCTGCACAACAGTCAACATCACTAGAAAAAGTGGAGACACCATAATGCTCTCCCTTTTTCTCTCCTTCCGAGTGATTCCTCTTCCTCCGAGTTTCACTCGACGGGCAAACACACATGTGATGCATAGTAATAATAAAAAAGTAAAAGAATCGACCTACAAATCTATGATTAAATAGGTTAAACTAGGGTTTTGCCCAGTACTACAGATCAAGTTGAAAAAAAATCCAACTATGGGGTTCGATTTTGGCCTACAAATATAAAATTAAATAAGTTGAACTAGTATTCCTCTAAAAAATCATTTGGTTTGCATTGTTTGATAATTTTCATAGCTAGAGTGCATCACAATTTTTGATTTCATGCTTTTCTTTGCCAATTTTTATTTTTTCTATCCACCTTCTCTTTGATTTCAAATTTAGGTCAAACTATCGGTGCCTACTATGTGTTCTACTTGAATTGGATGAAGCGTGCACACATGATATGTTTTGCCATTGTTTTGGGCTTCCACACATCTTGTGGCATCCAAGTATTTAAGTTACCTTGTTTTTTTAATTGTAATTCATGTACCCTTCCTCCCAATTAAATTTTGGTTTTTCATTTTTTTCATTTTTTATATTTTTATGCCCATTCTGATGTCATATAGTAAGCATTTAAGTTGATAAACAAGGTCTAAACATATTCAAACCAGAAGAATCATGTATCTACCCCTAACCCAAAACTTTGTCTTATGAAGTCAAGCACGAAGAGAAGTCGTTTTGGGTTTCAAACATGGAATTTTCAAAAACCCTCAAAAAAGCTTCCTTTTGGAGTGACTAAGAAGGATCGAGGCTTACCTTTTCATTTTCACGTTTTAAACATGTTTAAATCTTGGTCAAACCAATTATTTGACAAAGATTCTAATGGGCATAAAATTCAAAAATAAATCAACTAGCTTGAATCAACTTGAATGCTTACTACATATATGACATAAGAAGGCTATGTTCTTTAGTTTTTTATTTTTTCTGATTTTTTCTGATTTTTATGCCCATTTGAATCTTGGTCAAATCCTAGGTTTGACCAAGGTTTAAACAAGTTTAAAACATGAAAAGAGAAGGTAAGAATGGATCCTTCTTAGTCACTCTAAAATGAAGCTTTTGGGAGGTACTTGAATTTTTTATGTTTGAAACCCAAAACCACATCTCTTCATGTTTGACTTCATAAGACAGAGTTTAGGGGTTAGGGGTAGATACATGATTTTTCTGGTTTGAATATGTCTAGACCTTATTTATCAACTTTAATGCTTACTATATGACATAAGAAGGCTATATATGTGCTTTGTTTTTTCATTTTTTGATTTTTTCTGAAATTTTATGCCCATTTGAATCTTGGTAAAATCCTAGGTTTGACCAAGATTTAAACAAGTTTAAAACATGAAAATGAAAAGCTAGGTAAGCATGGATCCTTCTTAGTCACTGTAAAATGAAGCTTTTGGGTGGTTTGTGAAATTTCCTTGTTTGAAACCCAAAATCACTTCTCTTCATGCTTAACACTTCATAAGACAGAGTTTAGTGTTAGGGGGTAGATACATTATTTGTCTGGTTTGAGTATGTCTAGACCTTGTTTATCAACTTGAATTCTTACTATATATATATGACATAAGAATACTATGTGCTTTGGTTTTTCATTTTTCTGGATTTTTTGAATTGTTATACCCATTTGAACCTTTATCAATCCTAGGTTTGACCAAGATTGAAACAAGTTAAAACATGAAAATGGAAAGCTAAGCATGAATCATTCTTAGTAACTCTAAAATGAAGCTTTTGGGAGGTACTTGAAACTTTTATGTTTAAAACCCAAAACCAGTTTTCCTCATATGTTTGACTTCATAAGACACAATTTAGGGTTAGGGGTATATATGATACATGATTTTTCTGGTTTGAATATGTATATACCTTGTTTTTCAACTTGAATGCTTCCTATATGACATAAGAAGGCTATATATGTGCTTTGGTTTTTCATTTTTTTGTTTTTTTTTCTGAATTTTTACGCCCATTTGAATCCTTGTCAAATCCTAGGTCTGACCAAGGTTTAAACAAGTATAAACATGAAAAGAAAAGGTAAGAATGGATCCTTCTTAGTCACACTCTAAAATGAAGCTTTTGGGAGGTTTTTGAAATTTCCATGTTTGAAACCCAAATCCACATCTCTTCATGCTTTGACTTCATAACAAGTTTAAAACGTGAAAATGAAAAGGTAATTAAGCACAAAAACTTCTTATAGTCACTCTAAAATGTAGCTTTTGGGAGGTTCTTGAAATTTTAATGTTTGAAACCCAAAACCCACTTCTCTTCATGCTTGACTTCATAAGACAGAGTTTAGGGTTAGGGGTGGATGATGTACATGATTTTTTTTGTTTGAATATGTCTAGACCTTGTTTATCAACTTGAATGCTTACTATATGACATAAGAAGGCTATATATGTGCTTTGGTTTTTCATTTTTTGATTTTTTTTCTGAATGTTTATGCCCATTTGAATCATGGTCAAATCCTAGGTTTGACCATGGTTTAAACAAGTTTAAAACATGAAAAGAAAAGGTAAGAATGGATCCTTCTCATTCATTCTAAAATGAATGAAGCTTTTGGGAGGTTTTTTAAATCTCCATGTTTGAACCCAAAACCACACTTCTCTTCATGCTTGCATAAGACAGAGTTTAGGGGTTAGGCATTGATACATGATTTTTCTGGTTTGAATATGTCTAGACCTTGTTTATCAACTTGGATGCTTACTATATGACATAAGAAGGCTATATATATGTGTGCTTTGTTTTTTAATTTTTTCATTTTTTTCTGAATTTTTATGCCCATTTGAATCTTGGTCAAATCCTAGGTTTGACCAAGATTTAAAGAAGTTTAAAACATGAAAATGAAAAGGTAAGCATGGATCCTTCTTAGTCATTGTAAAATGAAGCTTTTGGGAGGTTTGTGAAATTTCCATGTTTGAAACCCAAAAGCACTTCTCTTCATGCTTAACTTCATAAGACATAGTTTAGGGTTAGGGGGTAGATACATGATTTGTCTGGTTTGAAGACCTTATTTATCAACTAGAATGCATACTATATGACATAAGAAGACTATGTGCTTTGGTTCTTCATTTTTTTTGAATTTTTTGAATTTTGTATGCCCATTTGAATCTTGGTCAAATCCTAGGTTTAACCAAGATTTAAACAAGTTTAAAACATGAAAATGGAAAGCTAAGCATGGATCATTCTTAGTTACTATAAAATGAAGCTTTTGGGAGGTACTTCAAATTTTTATGTTTGAAACCCAAAACCACATCTCTTCATGTTTGACTTCATAAGACAGAGTTTAGGGTTAGGGGTAGATACATGATTTTTTTTGTTTGGATATATTTAGACCTTGTTTATCAACTTGAATGTTTACCGTATGACATAAGAAGACTATGTTTTTGAATTTTTTTTATGTCCATTTGAATCTTGGTCAAATCCTAGGTTTGACCAAGATTTAAACAAGTTTAAAACATGAAAATGAAATCGTAAGCCTGTATCCTTCTTAGTCACTTTAAAATGATGCTTTTGGGAAGGTTTTTGAAATTTCCATGTTTGAAACCCAAAACCACTTCTCTTCATGCTTTAATTCATAACACAGAGTTTAGGGTTAGGGGTAGATACATGATTTTTCTAGTTTGAATATGTCTAGACCTTGTGTATCAACTAGAATGCTTACTATATGACATAAGAAGACTATGTGCTTTGGTTTTTTATTTTTTGATTTTTTTGAATTTTGTATGCCCGTTTGAAGCTTGGTCAAATCCTAGGTTTGAGCAAGATTTAAACAAGATTAAAACATGAAAATGAAAAGTAAGCCTTGATCCTTCTTATTCACTCCAAAATGAAGCTTTTGGGTTTTTTTTGAAATATCCATGTTTGAAATCCAAAACCACTTCTCTTCGTGAAGAGTTTAGGGTTAGTGGAAAGATACATGATTTTCTGGTTTGAATATGTCTAGACTTTGTTGATCAACTTGAATGCTTACTTTATGACATAAGAAGCTTTTGTGCTTTGGTTTTTGATTTTTTTTGATTTTTTTAGAATTTTTATGCCCATTTGAATCCTGGTCAATTCCTTTGTTTGACCAAGATTTAAATAAGTTTAAAACATGAAAATTAAAAATTAAGCCTGGATCCTTCTTAGTCATGAAAATGAGTTAACTTGGCTTTCCTACGCTTGAATCCATAGGAAACTATGTACTAATGCAGTATAATAATTACCCGAGTTTTTACACCAACAGGTCTGTCACTTACGTGTGGCGCCCATGCGTGAGGTCCCACACTTCAGTGAGCATAAGTCACGTGCGGTAGGTACGCAAACTCCCAGCCATCTTCTTTGTCAAGAGAAGACGCATCAGGATGCGTATCGGAAAGTCTCTGGGTCCTTCAGGATCCTTCGGTTGTCCCTCTAAAAAATACATCTCTCTCATTCTCGGCCTCGCTCGACTTGCTCGCTCGCTCGCACCTCCTGCGCACTGACAAACCCTGCACAATAGTCAACATCACCAGAAAAAGGGGAGACACCATAATGCTCTGTTGACTGCCAAAACCCACCGGCGGGCAGCGGCCTTGTCAACACCGTAGAGCCGGGAAGAGCCTAGAGCTGCGGCTGGCTGAGACCCCTCCGAGCGACGGCCCGCAATGCTCTTCCGGTCACACGCGGCGATGCGAAGTGCAAGGGCGTGCCACCCGACCTATACCCGGTCGGGAAGGTGATGGGGATGCCTCGCTTAGTTTCTGCGGGGCATACATGTAAACATTAAATACGAGCCTCGATCGGCTCTCGAGTTATCCCGTGAATCGGCTCAAAGAGCCGATCCACCCATGATTCGTACGGGGTGCACGAATACTCGGTGGTCCCGCTTGATCAAGATAAAGCTAATGAGATCTACGACGATTTAGGGTTTTCACCGCATAATCGGATCATCCTACTCCAGTGTTGGGCCTCGCGGCCATGCACGGTGCTCGTAAGCCGATCCTAAACAAGGCCTAAAAACCAACATGAAGTTGATCCTCGGAACATCCTGTTTAGGACTTGCGAACGCCACCCTACGTGCCACCGGATCCTCCCCCTTTGTAAGGCCTAACTATTGCAGATATTAAACTAATCCTTGTAGAACAAGGAGCAATCGTAACGGATCAGATCTACTCGAATAATGATCAAGCGGGTGCCGCCCCCACACCCGAGATAGGTGTGAGGGCGGCTAGATATGCAAGGGTTGCACTACGTAAGCATGCTTAAACGAAGAACAATGCTAACCCTAACACATCTATGATAACTACGTTGCTCGCCATCAAAAGCGCTTCGATGACGAGCAACGCATGAACAACGTGGGGCTTGTGCTGCCTAGATCGCAAGATGCGATCTAGGCAGCATGTCGCTACCCGATAGAAACCCTCGAGACGAAGGAGTTGGCGATGCGCCGAGATTGGTTTGTTTTGGGTTGAACGTGAGTTGTTGTTTATTCCATAAACCCTAGGTACATATTTATAGTCCAGGGGACTTTCTAATGTGGGCGTGCACCAAACCGTGCACGAGTAAGATTCTACTTTCTAAACTAAGATGCGATCTAATATTATACGGATACAAGGGCAATTAAACCCAACTTGGTATAACGAGGCCGATTCACGTAATCCTCCATGTATATTTCTTTAAGCCCATCTTGATTGCGGCCCACCTCTGACTCGGTTAAATTCGGGTGATAACACATGCCCCCCTGGTTTTGGAATTGGTAATTCCAAAATCACTCTGCTTTCCTTCGTCGGGTCATGTCGTGGCAGAACCGTCGCAGTATCCCTCATGATGATGCCTTGCCTTCTCAACTTCTCCGCGTGACCCGGCAGTTTTTTTTTCTTTTAAGGCATCACTTCCTCGGAAACCGCTGTGGCATTGAATTTCCACTATATCCTCCTTCGATTTAACCGCTCCGAACAGTTCTCCTCTCGTATTTCCTTCGCATTAGCACTCCAAAAGCCCTCCCAGCCACCATGTCTTCTTCCTCCTCTCGCCCCATCGGATCTCGCCGGCCAATCCTCCACGTCCCGTGAGCCGACGCCGGAGTACAATGCGGCGGCGGTCCACGCGGCCAACACCCGCCGCGCCATTGCGGCCGGGGAGGAGCCAGACCACAACTTCTCCATCTGGTCCGAGGACGACAAGTCCTCAACGGATGGGGAGAGCGACCTCCGCTTCCTCGCCGGCGGGGAATCGGAGGAGGAGAGCGATGACGATCGCTTCTCCTGGGATGACTTCACCTCCTCCGAGGGGGTGAAGGAGGAGGAAGAGGAGGAGGAGGACGGCGACGAGAGCTCCTCCGACGAGCCGCCGGCCAAGCGGTTCCGCCCTTGGCCGGGCAACTTAGCGATTTCGACGGCCGACGAGGACGACGCTGACGAAGAAGACGAAGACAACGAGGGCCCGGTCGGCGGCCATTGGAGCGACGACGAGCCCGCCGGGAGCAGCGCCGACAGTGGCGACGACGGCGACGACGAGGGCAGTGATGGCCCATAGATAGGACCCCTAGAATAGGGCCAGTAGTAGTAGATGGGGCAATGGACCCCCTAGTATTTCCCTTTTGAGAGGAATTAGCTCTTTATGTAAGAAACCTCATCCAATCAATGAAGAACTTTTCCCCAATTTGATTTTGCCGATTTCTTCTGAGTTTAATTAAGCCGATTCCCTCTTCCACTGACCTTGCCGATTCGTCCCCTTTGCCAATGCGTAATGAGCCGATGGTACCGCATCGGTCCTTTGAAATTCACCCTTCCCTTCTTCAACTGATGATTTTCTAAATCCGGTGGAAAATGCGGAATCTTCAGGAAAACCTTTGAACTTTTCCAAACAAACCCAAAAATCTTTTTCAGTACTCATCATTGTGAGGAAGGTCGCAGTGAAGGATCGGCCGATGGTATCTCCATCGGCTCTTTAAACAGAGTATCCACTAGGCCTGTTGCCCCCCGAGCCTTACTCGAGGCGAGAATGTCAGAGAAAATGCGCCACAGCCGATCCTTTTTCTTCCTCTGACAGCCGATAATCTTCCGTTTCAGCTGAACTAGCCCCACAGATTGGAAATCCTGGATTTGGTGGAGACTTGATAACATCGCATAACTAGAGTCGATGGCTACGCATCGGCTGTTTCTTGATTCTGAAGTCGATGCCCTTGCATCGGCTGTTCCAAAGATGTTCCCTTTTTTTTTTTTTATTTGGCCGAGTTTTCTTAATCGGCCCCCAATGTTTCATTGCACGTATGTTCTCACATGTTTATCTGCACATGTTCATCTGATTTCATCTGATTATATGCCCCCCGAGCCGATACCTGCTGGATGACTGCAGATATCGGCTTGTATGGTTAGCCCGGGCACTGCACTTGCACGTCGGCTTCGCAAAAAAATCCATGCTGACTCTCATCTGCCGACGTGGCCACTGCTCAGTAGATCGGTGCTGAACGCAAGCAGAACATGTGGTGAAGGTAATTTTGGCCGATTGCCGGAATCGGCCTCCATATCCATTTGAGCGCTGTCTGAAGGTTCCGTAGCGTTCCTTCATAATTTTTGGGGCCGATCACAAGGATCAACCTTGCCCGATTTGCTCATTGGTTTGATCTTGCTATTCGGTTAGGCTGGATAAAACCAACCCAACCTCTGACTTGATGCGCTTGCTGTCGTCCACCTTAAGTGCACCGCAGAGTCGTGGAGCACTAAGCTCTGTCGGCAAGACGAGTACCATGTTTGTGCCAGCCGATGTTTCGTCATCGGCTTTCCTTTGTTTGGGGCGCCACTCCATTTTCCGTGGACGACCCTCTTCATCCAGTGTTCGCTGAACCTTTGCAGCCAGATCAGGTCGTGCCTTCCTTAGCGTATGCAGGTATAACCTTTTGGCTTCCTCCAGGCCGCGCAATCGCTGAACCCTGCGCTTTTGGGAACGGCTGAGTCCGTCGGGGCACCACCTTGGCCGGTGGTACCTGTCTTCTTCTACTTCTCCCTCGTCTTCCGAATCCTCAAGATCCGCCCAACGAGGTGACTCAACGCGTTTGCTTTGTGGCGGGAGAGGCCCTAGGCGGTCGAACACGGACACGTTGGCTGCCTCCTTCTTCTTCTTGTTGCATTCTGGGCAATTGCCGATTGTGGGCAATCGGCTCATTCCTGAATCCCAGCAGTGTCCGAAGAAGGGGCGGTCCCGATGTCCGGCGTTGTCATCTTGCTCCCTTGATGTTTCCGTGGCACGCCGCTCGTGCTCCTCCTCATCGCGATCCCGCCGACGATGTCTTCGGCTTCTCTAGCCGGACGATCTCCCCTATCATCATAATTGGACCGTCGGCGTTGGTCATACCGACTCACATATTTGTTGAGGAGGTGATCGGAGAGAGGCCGTTGATATCTTATGTTCTTCACCTCTCCCTCTCGTGACGTAGCGCTTGCCATCATGACGGAGCCGATCGCGTGGAGCGGCCTCCTCTCGTATCCTTGCTATGAGAGCAGCTGCCCTCATCCCCATCTTTGCCGCAGTGGTTCCCGGGTCCTACCATGTTGATGCTCGAACGAGGGACCTGGCTGGCAACCCTCGGGGTAGGTGACTTCCACCATGTTAACGGCGGGGAAGGGTTGGGTGTCGACTTTCATGGCGTACTCGGTTGAAAATTAGACGCCCCTTCTCTATCGCCGCTTGGATGTGCCGACGCCACACCCTGCAGTCGTTGGTGGCATGGGAGAGCGAGTTGTGGAATTTGCAGATACGGCTTTCCGTTTAGCTCTTTCGCCGTGGGGAACTTGAGACCTTCGAGGAATCGTCAACTCGTTTCTCCTTGAGCAGGAGGTCGAAGATTTGTTCAGTCTTGGTCACGTCAAAATCAAATCCCTCGGGCGGCCCCGGTGGCTTTACCCATTTGCGGGACACGGGGTTCCTCCCCGAGTCCACTCGGCCATCGCTACTTCTTGGTCTCCCGCGAGCACTTCATCTTCCTCTCGTATCGACCATGACTACCGCACGCTTGAACTTGTCTTGGTACGAGTCCGGGTGGCGCTCGTTCATATGCCGATAGTTTCGAACCATGTGCGCCGGCGAGGGATAATCTGCTTGGGAGGCCATGTCCTTGAGCTGTGTTGCAAGGCCTGCTACTGCCAACTCGACCGCTTCCTTTTCAGTTATACGAACCGAATAACATCGGTTCCTAAGATTCCTGAAGCGCTGGATGTACTCTGTCACCGTTTCCCGCGCTTCGACGTAGTTGTGCTAGATCGGCAATGCTAGACTCGGAAGCTTCGAATGGTATTGCATATGGAACTCGTTCTTCCAATTGCTTCCAAGACTCGGATGGAGTTTGTCGGCAAAGAGGTGTACCATCCAAAAGCCGATCCCGTGAGGGACCGTGAAAAGAGCCTCACGCGTAGCTGATCCGACACCGAAGCCGGTCCTAGTTGAGCCAAATATCGGCCGACGTGCTCGATGGAGCTGGAGCCATCCGATCCACCGAATTTGGAGAAGTCGGGGAGCCGATATTTAGGTGGCAGCGGGATCATCTCGTAATCGTCGGGGTACGGCTTGGAATAGCCGATCGCCTCTTCTTTTCGGCACCATGCCGAACCGGTCTCTCGCATGGTACCGATCCGATCCGCCGTGCTGGCCGTAGGAGTTGCACTCGAAGATTCGCCGGGGTGGCGTACTTAGCCAGCCATGTTTGCTTTTCCAGCTCCGAGCCAACCTGCAGGAGCTGGGCTCGGGAGTTTCGTCGGTGTGGCGTACTTAGTTAGCCACGTCCGCTTCTCAAGCTCGTTGCCGACGTTCCTCCTGTCTTCGCCGGAGTCCCCGATGTTGTGGCCTGGTTTGTGAGTGCCCAGTTACCACAATCTGGCACATACGTGCACGCGTATCCTTGGGGGATCTCCTTAGGCGCCTCAGTCAAGAACTGGTAGTCACTAGGGTCACCACCAATCTTGTAGACGACGAATGCCGGTGTAGTCGGCACTTCAGCAGGTGCGCCAACGCATATGGCAGCGGTGGACGGGACCGGAATGGCAACTCTCCTTGATGAGTCCCGAGAGCTGGTCCCGACGGCGAGTACCGGTGGCTCATGATCTCCTGGATTACGCGCGAGCGACACGCTCCAACACGTTGACCAAGTTTTCGAGTGGCGATGTAGCGAGTGAGCCACCAAGTAGTTGATCTCCTGCCGCAGTCCCCGGTGCGTTCCTCCGACGGGCGCGAGAGGTCTATCCCATCGAGTGCACCTTGCGGTGAGAATCCCTTCCATCCGATGCCATGGGAACGGGTTCTGCGAAAGAGCCGATGAGGTCGGCTTCGAGGGTGGCCTTGATCTCGTTGTATTGCTTCTTGAGCTCGTCGGGCAGCTCCTCGTAGGTGATCGGCATGCCGTCCGCCATCTCGGATGTAGATGGCGATGTGGTTGATGTAGACGTTCGTCCCACCGGGCGTGCCAGAATGTGTTGACTGCCAAAACCCACCGGCGGGCAGCGGCCTTGTCAACACCGTAGAGCCGGGAAGAGCCTAGAGCTGCGGCTGGCTGAGACCCCTCCGAGCGACGGCCCGCAATGCTCTTCCGGTCACACGCGGCGATGCGAAGTGCAAGGGCGTGCCACCTGACCTATACCTGGTCGGGGAAGGTGATGGGGATGCCTCGCTTAGTTTCTGCAGGGCATACATGTAAACATTAAATACGAGCCTCGATCGGCTCTCAGGTTATCCTGTGAATCGGCTCAAAGAGCCGATCCACCCATGATTCGTACGGGGTGCACGAATACTCGGTGGTCCTGCTTGATCAAGATAAAGCTAATGAGATCTACGACGATTTAGGGTTTTCACCGCATAATCGGATCATCCTACTCCAGGTTGGGCCTCGCGGCCATGCACGGTGCTCGTAAGCCGATCCTAAACAAGGCCTAAAAACCAACATGAAGTTGATCCTCGGAACATCCTGTTTAGGACTTGCGAACGCCACCCTACGTGCCACTGGATCCTCCCCCCTTTGTAAGGCCTAACTATTGCAGATATTAAACTAATCCTTGTAGAACAAGGAGCAATCGTAACGGATCAGATCTACCGAATAATGATCAAGCGGGTGCCGCCCCCACACCCGAGATAGGTGTGAGGGCGGCTAGATATGCAAGGGTTGCACTACGTAAGCATGCTTAAACGAAGAACAATGCTAACCCTAACACATCTATGATAACTACGTTGCTCGCCATCAAAAGCGCTTCGAGTACGAGCAACGCATGAACAACGTGGGGCTTGTCGCTGCCTAGATCGCAAGATGCGATCTAGGCAGCATGTCGCTTACCCGATAGAAACCCTCGAGACGAAGGAGTTGGCGATGCGCCGAGATTGGTTTGTTTTGGGTTGAACGTGAGTTGTTGTTTATTCCATAAACCCTAGGTACATATTTATAGTCCAGGGGACTTTCTAATGTGGGCGTCCACCAAACCGTGCACGAGTAAGATTCTACTTTCTAAACTAAGATGCGATCTAATATTATACAGATACAAGGGCAATTAAACCCAACTTGGTATAACAGGCCGATTCACGTAATCCTCCATGTATATTTCTTTAAGCCCATCTTGATTGCGGCCCACCTCTGACTCGGTTAAATTCTGGTGATAACATGCTCTCCCTTCTTCTCTCCTTCCGAATGATTCCTCTTCCTCCGAGTTTCACTCGACGGGCAAACACATATGTGTTGCATAGTAATAATAAAAAAGTAAAAGAATCGACTTACGAATCTATGATTAAATAGGTTAAACTAGGGTTTTCCCCAGTACTACAGATCAAGTTGAAAAAAAATCTAACTACGGGGTTCGATTTTGGCCTACAAATATAAAATTAAATAAGTTGAACTAGTATTCCTATAAAAAATCATTTTAGTTTGCATTGTTTGATACTTTTCATAGCTAGAGTGCATCACAATTTTTTTATTTCATGCTTTGCTTTGCCCATTTTGATTTTTTCTAACCACCTTCTCTTTGATTTCAAATTTAGGTCAAACTATCGGTGCCTACTATGTGTTCTACTTGAATTGGATGAAGCGTGCGCACATGATATGTTTTCCCGTTGTTTTTGGCTTCCAAACATCTTGTGGCATCCAAGTATTTAAGTTACCTTGTTTTTTTAATTTTAATTCATGTACCCTTCCTCCCAATTAAATTTTGGTTTTTCCTTTTTTGCATTTTTTATATTTTTATGCCCATTCTGATGTCATATAGTAAGCATTTAAGTTGATAAACAAGGTCAAGACATATTCAAACAAGAAAAATCATGTATCTACCCTAACCCAAAACTCTGTCTTATGAAGTAAAGCACGAAGAGAAGTCGTTTTGGGTTTCAAACATGGAATTTTCAAAAACCCTCCAAAAAGCTTCCTTTTGGAGTGACTAAGAAGGATCGCGGCTTACCTTTTCATTTTCATGTTTTAAACATGTTTAAATCTTGTTCAAACCTATAATTTGACAAAGATTCAAATGGGCATAAAAATTCAAAAAAAATCAACTTGAATCAACTTGAATGCTTACTACATATATGACATAAGAAGGCTATGTTCTTTGGTTTTTTATTTTTTCTGATTTTTTCTAAATTTTTTTTGCCCATATGAATCTTGGTCAAATCCTAGGTTTGACCAAGATTTCAACAAGTTTAAAACATGAAAAGAAAAGGTAAGAATGGATCCTTCTTAGTCACTCTAAAATGAAGCTTTTGGGAGGTAGTTGAAATTTTTATGTTTGAAACCCAAAACCACATCTCTTCATGTTTGACTTCATAAGACAGAGTTTAGGAGTTAGGGGTAGATACATGATTTTTCTGGTTTGAATATGTCTAGACCTTGTTTATCAACCTGAATGCTTACTATATGACATAAGAAGGCTATATATGTGCTTTGTTTTTTCATTTTTTGATTTTTTTCTGAATTATTATGCCCATTTGATTCTTGGTCAAATTCTAGGTTTGACCAAGATTTAAAGAAGTTTAAAACATGAAAATGAAAAGGTAAGCATGGATACTTATTAGTCACTGTAAAATGAAGCTTTTGGGAGGTTTGTGAAATTTCCATGTTTGAAACCCAAAATCAGTTCTCTTCATGCTTAACACTTCATAAGACATAGTTTAGTGTTAGGGGGTAGATACATTATTTGTCTGGTTTGAGTATGTCTAGACCTTGTTTATCAACTTGAATGCTTACTATATATGACATAAGAATACTATGTGCTTTGGTTTTTCTTTTTTCTGATTTTTTTGAATTGTTATACCCATTTGAATCTTTGTCAAATCCTAGGTTTGACCAAGATTGAAACAAGTTTAAAACATGAAAACGGAAAGCTAAGCATGGATCATTCTTAGTCACTCTAAAATTAAGCTTTTGGGAGGTACTTGAAACTTTTATGTTTGAAACCCGAAACCACTTATCTTCATGTTTGACTTCATAAGACACAGTTTTAGGGGTTAGGGGTAGATACATGATTTTTCTAGTTTGAATATGTCTAGACCTTGTTTATCAACTAGAATGCTTACTGTATGACATAAAGACTATGTGCTTTGGTTTTTCATTTTTTTGATTTTTTTGAATTTTGTATGCCCATTTGAATCTTGGTCAAATCCTAGGTTTGACCAAGATTTTAACAAGATTAAAACATGAAAATGAAAAAGTAAGCCTTGATCCTTCTTATTCACTCCAAAATGAATCTTTTGGTTGGGTTTTTTGAAATATCCATGTTTGAAACCCAAAACCACTTCTCTTCGTGCAGAGTTTAGGGTTAGGGGGTAGATACATGATTTTCTGGTTTGAAACCCAAAACCACTTCTGGTTTGAAATTTTTATGTTTGAAACCCAAAACCACTTCACATGTTCAGAGGTGACACAATCATTCTTAACACTTCTGGACATTGCATAAAGCTACTGGACATTAATGGATCAAAGAAATTCATCCAACATAGCAAAAGAGGCAATGCGAAATAAAAGACAGAATCTGTCAAAACAGAACAGTCCGTAAAGATGGATTTTATTAGGCCACCAGACTTGCTCAAACGAAAATGCTCAAATTGAATGAAAGTTGCGTACATATCTGAGGATCATGCTCGTAAATTGGCTTAATTTTCCGAGCTACCTACAGGGAGATAGACCCAGATTCGTGACAGCAAAAAAATCTGGAACTGCGCAGTAATCCAAATCTAGTACTTACTTTTCTATCAAAGACTTTACTTGGCACAACAAAACATAAAACTAAGATAAGGAGAGGTTGCTACAGTAGTAAACAACTTCCAAGACACAAATATAAAATAAAGTACTGTAGTAAAACCTTGGGTTGTCTTCCATAAGCGCTTTTCTTTAACGCCTTTCAGCTAGGCGCAGAAAGTGTATCTCAAGTAACATCGGGAGATGAAGCATTGATATCATAAGCTCCCCCATTTGTAGTGGTACTAGGGTTTTTGTCAATTTTAGGCCTATAATAATATTTCTTTGGTTTAGGCACTTTAGAGACATACATAAACTTTTGCTCCTTTCCCACATAAGCTTTCTCTCTAAACTGTAAAGATGAAAAGGTTGAACCCAAGGTTCCCATAGCTTTTTCAAGTTCGCCAATCCTATTAATTTGATTATCATGGTCAACACAAGTTCCTAGGACACTAATTCTTTCATCAATTCCTCCTAAGGATTTATCAAGTTCTTCGGTTTTATCAAGTAATATCTCCAACTTAGTTTCAACACTCGGAAAATTTTTCTCTATGGTTTCCAATTTTTTCATAACATCCTCAAGGGAGGTTTCAATTTTAGTTTCATTAACAGGTGGTGTTCCAAATAAACTCTCAATAATGCAGCTAGCTTCTAAAGCGGGAGCGCCTAGGAAGTTACCTCCCGCGAGACAATCAAGAACATATCTATTCCAGCCTAGAGATACCAACATAAAAATTCCTGAGTAGGATAGTGGTGGAGTGTTTCTTAGTGCACCTATTATGGGCATTACAAATTCTATACCAAGCATCTTTTAAACATTCTCCCCCTTGTTGCTTAAATGAACGAACTTCAACTTCAGGATTACTCATTTTAATAGTAGTAAATAAAACAAACTAGATAAAGTAAGTGCCAGTAAACTAATTTTTTGTGTGTTTTTGATATAGCAAACAAGACAGTAAATAAGGTTAAGCTAGCAACTAATTTTTTTTTTGTTTTGATATAATGCAGCAAACAAAGTAGTAAATAAAATAAAGCAAGACAAAAACAAAGTAAAGAGATTGAGAAGTGGAGACTCCCCTTGCAGCGTGTCTTGATCTCCCGGCAACGGCGCCGAGAAATTTGCTGCCGGCGCGTAGTTGACGTGGGAGTTAGAAATCTTTGTGGTGTAGCTTTTCTTCGGTCCCCGGCAACGGCGCCGGAAATTTGCTTGATGCGTGTAGTTGACACGTCCGTTGGGAACCCCAAGAGGAAGGTGTGATGCGCACAGCGGCAAGTTTCCCTCGGTAAGAAACCAAGGTTTAATCGAACCGAGTAGGAGTCAAGAAGCACGTTGAAGGTTGATGGCAGCGGGATGTAGTGCGGCGCAACACCGGAGATTCCGGCGCCAACGTGGAACCTGCACAACACAACCAAAGTACTTTGCCCCAACGAAACAGTGAGGTTGTCAATCTCACCGGCTTGCTTGTAACAAAGGATTAACCGTATTGTGTGGAAGATGATTGTTTGCAGAGAAAACGGTAAAAACAAGTATTGCGACAGATTTGTATTTCAGTATTAAAGAATGGACCGGGGTCCACAGTTCACTAGAGGTGTCTCTCACATAAGATAAAAGCATGTTGGGTGAACAAATTACAGTCGGGCAATTGACAAATAGAGAGGGCATAACAATGCACATACATGACATGATAAGTATAGTGAGATTTAATTGGGCATTACGACAAAGTACATAGACCGCCATCCAACTGCATCTATGCCTAAAAAGTCCACCTTCAGGTTATCGTCCGAACCCCTTCCAGTATTAAGTTGCAAAGCAACGAGACAATTGCATTAAGTATGGTGCGTAATGTAATCAACAACTACATCCTCGGACATAGCGCCAATGTTTTATCCCTAGTGGCAACGAGCACAACACAACCTTAGAACTTTACGTCACTTGTCCCGGTGTCAATGCGAGGCATGAACCCACTATCGAGCATAAATACTCCCTCTTGGAGTTAAAAGTAAAAAACTTGGCCGAGCCTCTACTAGTAACGGAGAGCATGCAAGATCATAAACAACACATATGCAATAACTTGATAATTAACATGACATGGTATTCTCTATCCATCGGATCCCGACAAACACAACATAGAGTATTACGGATAGATGATCTTGATCATGTTAGGCAGCTCACAAGATCCAACAATGAAGCACAATGAGGAGAAGACAACCATCTAGCTACTGCTATGGACCCATAGTCCGGGGGTGAACTACTCACTCATCACTCCGGAGGCGACCATGGCGGTGTAGAGTCCTCCGGGAGATGAATCCCCTCTCCGGCGAGGGTGCCGGAGGAGATCTCCGAAATCCCCGAGATGGGATCGGCGGCGGCGGCGTCTCAGTAAGGTTTTCCGTATCGTGGTTTTTCGCCTCAGGGGTTTCGCGACGGAGGCTTTAAGTAGGCGGAAGGGCAGAGTCGGGGGGCCTGACGAGGGGCCCACACCATAGGGCGGCGCGGGCCACCCCTTGGCCGCGCGGCCCTATGGTCTGGCCACCTCGTGGCCCCACTTCGTATGTTCTTCGGTCTTCTGGAAGCTCCGTGGAAAAATAGGCCCCTGGGTCTTCGTTTCGTCCAATTCCGGAATATTTCGTTACTAGGATTTCGAAACCAAAAACGACGAGAAAACGAGAGCTGGCACTTCGGCATCTTGTTAATAGGTTAGTTCCAGAAAATGCACGAATATGACATAAAGTGTGCATAAAACATGTAGGTATCATCAATAATATGGCATAGAACATAAGAAATTATCGATACGTCGGAGACGTATCATTCACCCCTGCATATTTTAAGAAGACTCAAGCGTCTAAGCTTGGGGATGCCCAAGGCATCCCCTTCTTCATCGACAACACTATCAGGTTCCTCCCCTGAAACTATATTTTTATTCCGTCACATCTCATGCACTTTGCTTGGAGCGTCGGTTTGTTTTTGTTTTTGTTTTGTTTGAATAAAATGGATCCTAGCATTCACTTTATGGGAGAGAGACACGCTCACGTCGTATCATATGGACAAGTATGTCCTTTGGCTCTACTCATAGTATTCATGGCGAAGTTTCTTCTTCGTTAAATTGTTATATGGTTGGAATTGGAAAATGCTACATGTAGTAATTCTAAAATGTCTTGGATAATTTGATACTTGGCAATTGTTGTGCTCATGTTTAAGCTCTTGCATCATATACTTTGCACCCATTAATGAAGAAACACTTAGAGCTTGTAAATTTGGTTTGCATATTTGGTCTCTCTAAAGTCTAGATAATTTCTAGTATTGAGTTTTGAACAACAAGGAAGACGGTGTAGAGTCTTATAATGTTTACAATATGTCTTTTATGTGAGTTTCTGTTGCACCGTTCATCCTTGTGTTTGTTTCAAATAACCTTGCTAGCCTAAACCTTGTATCGAGAGGGAATACTTCTCATGCATCCAAAATCCTTGAGCCAACCACTATGCCATTTGTGTCCACCATACCTACCTACTACATGGTATTTCTCCGCCATTCCAAAGTAAATTGCTTGAGTGCTAATTTTAAATTTCCATCATTCACCTTTGCAATATATAGCTCATGGGACAAATAGCTTAAAAACTATTGTGGTATTGAATATGTACTTATGCACTTTATCTCTTATTATGTTGCTTGTTGTGCGATAACCATGTTTACTGGGGACGCCATCAACTATTCTTTGTTGAATATCATGTGAGTTGCTACGCATGTCCGTCTTGTCCGAAGTAAGAGAGATCTACCACCTTAATGGTTGGAGCATACATATTGTTAGAGAAGAACATTGGGCCGCTAACCAAAGCCATGATTCATGGTGGAAGTTTCGGTTTTGGACATATATCATCGAGTCTCATATGAGAATAATAATTGTTGCCACATGCTTATGCATTAAAGAGGAGTCCATTATCACGTTGTCCATGTTGTCCCGGTATGGATGTCTAAGTTGAGAATAATCAAAAGCGAGAAATCCAAAATGCGAACTTTCTCCTTAGACCTTTGTACAGAGCGGCATGGAGGTACCCCATTGTAACACTTGGTTAAAACATGTGTATTGCAATGATCCGGTAGTCCAAGCTAATTAGGACAAGGTGCGGGCACTATTAGTATACTATGCATGAGGCTTGCAACTTGTAAGATATAATTTACATAACTCATATGCTTTATTACTACCGTTGACAAAATTGTTTCATGTTTTCAAAAATAAAAGCTCTAGCACAAATATAGCAATCGATGCTTTCCTCTTTGAAGGACTATTCTTTTTACTTTTATGTTGAGTCAGTTCACCTATCTCTCTCCATCTCAAGAAGAAAACACTTGTGTGAACTGTGCATTGATTCCTACATACTTGCATATTGCACTTGTTATATTACTCTATGTTGACAATTATCCATGAGATATACATGTTACAAGTTGAAAGCAACCGCTGAAACTTGATCTTCCTTTGTGTTGCTTCAATACCTTTACTTTGATTTATTGCTTTATGAGTTAACTCTTATGCAAGACTTATTGATGCTTGTCTTGAAGTACTATTCATGAAAAGTCTTTGCTTTATGATTCACTTGTTTACTCATGTCATTACCATTGTTTTGATCGTTGCATTCATTACATATGTTTACAAATAGTATGATCAAGGTTATGATGGCATGTCACTTCGAAATTATCTTTGTTATCGTTTTACTCGCTCGGGACGAGCGAACTAAGCTTGGGGATGCTGATACGTCTCCGACGTATCGATAATTTTTATGTTCCATGCCACATTATTGATGATATCTACATGTTTTATGCACACTTTATGTCATATTCGTGCATTTTACGGAACTAACCTATTAACAAGATGCCGAAGAGCCAGTTCGTTGTTCTCTGCTGTTTTTGGTTTCGAAATTCTAGTAACGAAATATTCTCGGAATTGGACGAAATCAACGCCCGGGGTCCTATTTTGCCACGAAGCTTCCGGAAGACCGAAGAGGAGTCGAAGTGGGGCCACGAGGCGCCGCCACCATAGGGCGGCGCGGCCCGTGCCCCGGCCGCGCCGACCTATGGCGTGGGGCCCTCGTGTGGCCCCCCACGTTGCCCTTCCGCCTACTTAAAGCCTCCGTCGCGAAACCCCCGCATGCGAGAGCCACGATACGGAAAACCTTCCGAGACGCCGCCGCCGCCAATCCCATCTCGGGGGATTCGGAGATCTCCTCCGGCACCTCGCCGGAGAGGGGATTCATCTCCCGGAGGACTCTTCACCGCCATGGTCGCCTCCGGAGTGATGAGTGAGTAGTTCACCCCTGGACTATGGGTCCATAGCAGTAGCTAGATGGTTGTCTTCTCCTCATTGTGCTTCATTGTTGGATCTTGTGAGTTGCCTAACATGATCAAGATCATCTATCCGTAATACTATATGTTGTGTCCGTCGGGATCCGATGGATAGAGAATACCATGTTATGTTAATTATCAAGTTATTACGTATGTGTTGTTTATGATCTTGCATGCTCTCCGTTATTAGTAGAGGCTCGGCCAAGTTTTTGCTCTTAACTCCAAGAGGGAGTATTTATGCTCGATAGTGGGTTCATGCCTCCATTGATATCCGGGACGAGTGACGGAAAGTTCTAAGGTTGTGCATTGCTCGTTGCCACTAGGGATAAAACATTGATGCTATGTCTAAGGATGTAGTTGTTGATTACATTACGCACCATACTTAATGCAATTGTCTGTTGTTTTACAACTTAATACTGGAAGGGGTTCGGATGATAACCTGAAGGTGGACTTTTTAGGTATAGATGCAGTTGGATGGCGGTCTATGTACTTTGTCGTAATGCCCAATTAAATCTCACTGTACTTATCATGACATGTATGTGCATTGTTATGCCCTCTCTATTTGTCAATTGCCCGACTGTAATTTGTTCACCCAACATGCTTTTATCTTATGGGAGAGACACCTCTAGTGAACTCGTGGACCCCGGTCCATTCTTTTATACCTGAAATACAAATCTGCTTGCAATACTTGTTTTACTTGTTTTCTTGCAAACAATCATCTTCCACACAATACGGTTAACCCTTTGTTACGAGCAAGCCGGTGAGATTGACAACCTCACCGTTTCGTTGGGGCAAAGTACTTTGGTTGTGTTGTGCGGGTTCCACGTTGGCGCCGGAATCTCCGGTGTTGCGCCGCACTACATCCCGCCGCCATCAACCTTCAACGTGCTTCTTGGCTCCTCCTGGTTCGATAAACCTTGGTTTCTTTCTGAGGGAAAACTTGCTGCTGTGCGCATCATACCTTCCTCTTGGGGTTCCCAACGAACGTGTGAGTTACACGCCATCACACCATCACCTGGATGACTGGCAAGGAAAAGTACTCATGCACCTACTCTCAGTTCCGTGATGCCATGGGTTGTGGTGGTGATAGTAATCCCGGGTACAAGATTCATTCACGGTCCAAGCTTACTAAGGGTGACATCTCCTTCTGCTATCCTGCGAACCCTACACCTGGACCTCCCACTATCTCTCGGGATGTATTACTCATACCTTGTTCTTGCCAAGATGTTCCGTGAAAGCCTCATCGGCAAGTCCGGCGACACAAGTGAAGTCGGGAACTATCACCTCAATCGATGTACTATTGCCATCCCGACAAGATAAGGAAGATTGATGGCCGTGATCTTATCCACTGTGAGTCGAAGCGTGCAGTTATGGACCGCATGACTCCCAACTATGCTCAGTATGTTCAGCGGCTCATCAACTACATTGTCCCCGCTCCTCTCAACGTTCTTGGTGAAAGAGTCATCATGGACCCATTCAGGATACCCATTCAGGAGGCTACTCGTCCAGACGTTCCCTCCATGACGCCCTCCATTGAGCGCCGTTCCAAGGAATGCCATGATCATGATGCTAGATCTAGCTACTCTCGGCGCTCCAAGCATGGTGCTGCTCGCTTCTTCTCAAGCATGTGGCAAATGTGCAAGAACATCAATGATGTTGCACATCAGACCTTTACTATGACCCAAGAGACACGGAGGCGCCAGAATGAGTTCATGGCCTCACAGAACCACCCTGTTCCTCCTGCTGGACTTGAGATGGAGACTGTGGTAGCACCTCAGTGGGAGATGCCTCTCCTTACCGATGAGATGATCCAGAACTTCGACTTCTCCGTATACGCTCATGGTGCCATCCCTCCTAGGACTGCTCGTGCTCCTACCCCTGCTGATGATGATGGTGATGAGGATGAGAGTGATGCGGCTGCACGCGGCGATGGCGAGAGCTCCTGGTCGACCGGGCATGAGTTCTACTGATGAGTGCGATAGCATCTCTTCTCTTTTCTTCGCCTTTTTGGTGTTCCGATGCCAAAGGGGGAGAAGAGAGTAGAGTCTAGGACCACGGGGTTCTTTGATTGCCACAAGCCATGGGAGTTGCTTTATTTGGATTTTATATGGCTTGTGCTTATTTTATTTGCTTTGAGTTTTCAAGAACCATTTGCTACTTCCAATAATTCGTGTATGGATGTGTATGGACGACTATTATGTGTGCTACTTTATGTTAGGATGATTATGTGTGCTATGCTTATATATCTTGATATGCACATCTCCATACCATGCTTGTTTCCTAAAGATATTGGGGGAGCTTCTCATGTTCCACAAATGGGGCACTTTGCATTCAAACGAAATTCTCCAAGTGCACACATTATGGGGGAGCTGTCGTAATATCTTATATGGAATCAAGGTTTAGAGCTTATCATAATATCTATTTGTGACTCTAGCTCGGTTTGTCATCGTATACCAAAAAGGGGGAGATTGTAAGGGTATTTTACCCTTATCCATTATTTTGGTAACAATGACACCGTGCTAGAGTATTTGGCCTAATATGTTTATAAGGATAATCTCGGGTATTAGGCAATGATGCATAAATGGTGTATCAAAGGAACAAGAAGGCTAAAGGAGACCCCAGCTTCAACAACAATCAAAAGGGGTCTACGGCGAAATACGTGTCCGCGGCCGGTCCAACCGGGCCGACAACCCGCTCTGTCCGGCGCACGGCCTCGGTCAACCGGTCGCCAGCCGGGAAGTCCGGCGCACGACCCGGTCGGCCGGCCGCCAACCGGGTTCTACACCGAACACGACAAATCCGGTTGTCGACCCGGTCAACCGGCCTGCGGACCGGCGAGTCGGCGCACGACCCGGTCGACCGGGTCGCCAGCCGGCGCCAACCGGCCGCCAACCGGAGGAGCTCCGAGGACCGAGCAAAGGGCGTCCGGTCACCGGGTCCGATCCGGCCGGCCTCACCGCCGGGCTGTCCGGTCCGTGGCCGGTCAACCGGGTTTCTCGAGGAAAAAGCCGAGGTGGCAAGTGACCAACGACCATATTTCGAAGAACACTATAAATAGGCCTTCTCCTACCTCTCGAACAGGTTAGGCACTACACTACAAGTCTGTTCTTGAGCTCTCTCTCTTACTCCATTGCTAGAAACACCAAAAGCCTCAGATCTACCTCCTCCTCCACCCAAACTCAAATCCCTCCGGGGAATCGCTAGAGGAGGACCCGATCTACTGTTCTACCAAGCCAAATCTCATTCCCCATTGTAGTCATCGAGAAGCTTGCTTCCTAGGGTTCCTTGAAAACCCTAGGTGGGCAAGAGGAGTCCGGAAGCATCCGGGCTGTGGATTTGCTCCGAGCAAGATTGTGAAGGTTTGGAGGCTACCTCAAAGTCTACCACAAGTGAGTGAGCTATTCCTTCGAGGGATAGGCTCCGGAGAATAGGGTGAGCCTTCGTGGCGTGGGGAATCCTTCGTGGGACCTCCACCCCTCCAAACGTGACGTACCTTGTTGCAAAGCAAGGGAACACGGGAATACATCCTCGTCTCCGCGTGCTATCGGTTATCTCTAACCGAACTCCTTACTTGTGATTTAATCGCTCTGTGAGAGCCTTCGTGCTCGAGTTAGTTGTATCCTCATATAGGTTGCTTCACCTAGTTTGCATTAGGCTCACCTTTATATTCCGCAAAGCCTAATATTGCAAAGAAAGAATTAAAACTTGTATAAACATATTCACCCCCCTCTAGGTTTACCATCTCTATACTTTCACCAAGCTAAACTTTTACGGCTGCCACACTTGTCAAAGTTAGGCTTGACAAAGTGTGGTTAGGAACCAAACATGCCCTTAGCCACGCCGCAGAGTCACCGGCCGGCCGCTTTTGCCTCTTAGCGGCGCTGCAATAGCTCCTGTCAATGCCCACAAGTCGTCGACCACCTTTACTATGTTGTAAGAGCATCTCCAGCCGCGCCGCCCAAAGGGATTTGGGACGTGCCGGACAAAAAAACGTTCACATCCGTGTGCCCCCAAAGCCTCCTTTTTTCCGGCGCGGCCCAATATGGTGCCCGGCGCCCCGAGCCCGTTCCCGCTACATAGGGGACGCTCCGGGTACGTCGGACACAACGAAAAGCAAGGTGGGCTCCCACATGTCGGTGACTATTTCCATAACCGTTGGTTCGCACCTTTTATTTCTCGTCGCGCCTTCCCTCCCGTGCCTCCCACCCCTCCACCGCGGATGGATTTGCTGGCCGTTTCGACGGCTGATGTCCTCTGAGTTGCGGCTGGCTCTCTTGCCAACCTTTTCGCCTCCGCCGCTTCACCAGCGCGTCCCAGAACGCGACGTCAAACCCGCCCCACCTCCACGCACATAAGGTGTTCGATGACTTGTCAGGTAGGTGCGATAGCCCACTGTTCATTGCCTCGTCTGCCGTGGCATAATTTTAACCATTAATTTTGCTTCAGATAATAGCGACGACGAGATGCTTGTCCGACTGCTGGAGGACGAGCAAGTAGTGGCGGAGCCACGTTAAGTCTATGTAGTCAATTGACTACACAGGTTTTGAGCAAAACCTTAAAAAACACACACAAATTGATGTATAAATTCAGGAAATAATACAAACTTTAGAGATTTAATATAGTTGACATCACAACTTTATTGGTCTGGCTCCGCCACTGCGAGCAAGCCTTCAACGACGACATTCGGGAGCATTTGCTGATCATCGCGTTCCTCCATAACATGATTGACACCAAGGCGGAGAAGCGGAAGAGGCCACGCCGCGGAAGATCAAAACTGGGAAGAAAAAATCGAAGCCCCGACAGAGAATGGAGAGCCATAACATTGCCGGTGACCCCCACCACGCCGCCATCCACTAGTCCGGCAGCCGGCGTCTAAGTTCTAGATTTCTGTAAATTTTTCCGAAAGAGAAAAACCAGTGCAAGTAGTGCCACAGCAAAGTTGGTGTACCAAACCTGGAGGATCATTCACTTCACCGCCGCCTTGGGCGCTAGTGCGAGCGCAGCAAACTAGGGCTACCCGCAAGTTCCTTTCGGGCTTGCAGTCAGTGCTCCATGCCAAATACGTAGTAGTACATGACTGCACAAGACAAGCCCCGCCATTGAAGCCAAGGCCCAAACGGGACCGACCATGGATCGCCCGTACGTAAGCTTCCACCGTCTCGGCTCTCGATCGATCATGCATATCATATACCCTTCCTCTTAAGTCTTTATTGCATTATTCAGCCGTTCTAATGGCGATCTGAAGATGTCAGAATAAGAACTTTGTCAGTTCGTGGATTTACTTATCACAGGGAACGATAGAGACAGCACCCGACCTGCATATGGACATCTGCGGATAAATCAAGATTAAACTGTATTTTGCTTCGCAAGCAGCCGATCTGAATCGCACAAAAGAAACCGCAGAAGTGCATTATTCAGCCGTTCTAATCGCGACCTAAAAAAATGTCCGAAATTCAGAATAAGAACTTGGTCAGTTCGTGGTTTTACTTTTTTACAAGGAACGGCATTGGCAGCAGAAGCAGCCGATCCGAATCGCACAAAAGAAACCGCACAAGTCACACAAAATCATATCTTGACCGATCGAGCATATATGCACTTGAGGTTCAGAGCTGGAGAAATTGCACTGCAGCTTTTGCTGCAAAAAAAGAGCAGGGAGACGATTGGAGAGCCCACTCGCAAGCATATATTCCCCGCATCGGGCCTGGACGCACGATCGATGGATGAGCGAGATCCCGGTCCCGGCTGGGACGAACGCGTCGTTGCACCTGCACGGCCACGTCATTTGAGGCTGGCAAGTTGGTCGTGATTGAGCTCATGTAATAACTGGTGGATTTGTTACTTCAGGTAGTACCGTGGTCGATTTCGGCAGTGTCGGCTTGCTCCCGTGTCCCGTGTACGTGTGTGTGAAAAATCCAGGTGATGTGGTTCTGCTGTGCGCGATCTCTGTCAAACGCCAGTGCACCGTGGTATACAACACAGATTGACGAAGCGAAAGTCCGTCTCCGACAACCTTACTTTAACGGCTAGCAACGATGCTTAAACAAATGATCGGGCGTGCGTGCAGTGCAGTCCTGTTGGAGTGTTTTACCAGAACAAAGTTGCTTGGTCGGATCTGGCAGAGGAGATGGTATGATTATTATTACCTATATAAAAGTTGAACCACTTTGCTCAAAAGATAGCGATTTGGACACTGTTGATGGTGGCCTTCCCTCTAATTAAAACTTGACACGTTCATGTTTTGCACTGTAGATGGGCTACGGATCAATGTAAATCTCACGCTGGTGTTTGTTTTGTCACTTTTTCTTTGCGTGTTCAATTACCTTCCACCGTTTATGGCCGGTGGTTTCCTATTTTACAGCCGGTGGCTCCCGGTTTTTCAGGCCTTCTCCTTATTTTTTGCTGAACGGTTCCCAGTTTCCCGGTTGCCAATTACGTGCCGCTTTTGTCTCCAGCTCGCTGATTCGGTCAAAGCGGCAGATGCAAGAGGAAGCCTTGCCCACGATTCTTTCTTCCTCCGCCGCCCACAACCTCTCCCTAGGGCCGGCGCCCTTCTCTCCCTCTCTGATCATCTCAGTTCATCACCCTACCGCCCTGACCACATCTGAGATCCGCGTGACAGGGCAAAGCATGATGCGGCCGCAAGGAGCCCCTTTGATGACTGAGCCGACTAGGGCTGGCGCGGGAGTCATGCCCCAGGAGCTGAACGGCGCGGCAAAGGCGACGAATCAGAGGTACCGCGGTGCCAGGATAGCGACCAGCAACGTTGCAGGAGGTCGGAGCTGGCCGCGCTTTTCGTTCGTAGATCAGAGAAGAAAGGTTAGGGTCGCTGGACCTCTGCCCCGCCTTTTTCTATTCCATGCCCTATGCGTCCACCTCCTCAATCCTACCCCTCTCGCCTCCGCGGCAAACATGACGATTGTGCTTCCTGCTTGCTGCTCGACCAGCTCATGGCAGCATGTGTGACCTCGCCTGCTGCGACAGTGGTCAGGGGTTCCAAACGCACCGCTGTGGATGCCGCCGTTCTGGGTCGCCCCACTGGCTGTTCCTCCGTCAATTTAGATCCCAGAGTCGGAGATGCAAAATCCGCGGTCGCCTCCCTTTCTTCCTCAAATCTCTCTATTAATCTCCTGATTGGGTTAGAGTGGACTAAAATAATGCAATGGATGGTGAGACGGCTACTTCACTTCTTTTTCATTATTATATGCACATAATCTTATTATGCCGCCTTAATCTAAGTTTGGCTAAAGATGATTCTTCTATGTTGATCGCAGGGTTTGAAATTTGTGTGCTATCATCTGGTTCCATTGTTGAAAACAAGTATACCTTCTCATTTCATCTGATTTATTCCTATTGAGGACATAATTGTTACTTTAGGAGTTCCTGATGTGTGACAAATATTGCCTTGGACAAGCCACGACAAGGTTACTTTGATCATTGCGAGATTACAAATGTTCCATCCTATTTGGCCTTTTCTTTGGTAAGCCATCTGTTTCGTTATATGATTCTTCTTCAAGGGCAGATATGTACAGAATAGATGAATGGTCAAAGCAAAATAATTGGATTGAGAAGTTCACCTTACATGTGTTGTGCTGTTTGTATTGTTTTTCCTAACATTTTTTCTTCTTTGTAGATTTTGTAGCGATATCTCATCCGGTTAGACAAAGCACATGGTGTTCACTGAAATGCCTGGAAGATAGAATATAATTGTGTGAGTTAAGTAGATACCTTAGAGATGCTGGTTGAAGTTCCAAGTTAGGAAGAAAATTTCTCTAGATGTTTACTTCCTAAAAATTTCTCATTGCCTTCTCAATTGGATCAGTAAATGGTTATAATTTCCTGTACCAAGTGAGCTGAATACTCACACCTGACAACTTATAGCTTGCAAGACGAGTTCAGCCCGGCCCAGTATATTGATGTATCAGATAAAGAGGCACCCAAGATCAGTAGACATGTCGATTTGGAACAAAGAATAATCACCAAGTTTCTGAATATATGTCCGGTTGGTGCGTTAAATTGTGTTCTCTATCCCATCTACTGCCACTGAATTATTTGGTAACTGTGTATTCTTTTCCTTCGCTTAGATCATATGCTTATTTCTACTAAAGGGGGACAGGTGCAGTTCTTACATAATGTTGTTACATTTCAGTAATAAATGTGTCATGATACGTATTTTTGTGATGTGTCATTAAGATAACGGTGGCAGTCTCAGTTTACTAATCAATTGATGTTTTTATATTTGATCTTCTCCTTCCATATCGTGTGTACTTGGCACTTCCAGAACCGTGTTTCCTATTTTGTACACTCGGTTTTACCTTGCAATCTTATAAAGGGATAATCCTCACAAGAACTAATCTACCAGTGTAACTAGCTTCCTGAACCATAATTTGCATGCACTTTCTATTAGTCGACACAGAAACCTCCTGAACCATATTTTGTATACACTTCGTATCACCTTACATAGTTATGGCAGTTGACTGTTCACTTTGGTTGTTACTTTTTCCTTTTCGCCACACTAATATTACAAATTTGCTCTCATCATAGGGAAACACAATGGAGAGATGCATACAAGTCAATCATATAGATAAATTTACTGATTAGTTTGTGTGCCAAAAAATTTAAGGATCACTAAAGGTAAAACAGGTTCACATTCGCATCTTACATACACGAGCAGGAGACAATAACTTTTGTCAGGTGCTCACTCTTGATACTGCTTGCATTTTCTGTCTTTTTCTATTCATCTTTTGCATGTCATACTAATGGCGACTTAATTTACTTATGGAATATCCTGCATGTTGTATCTGCAATTCTGCAGTTGCCTACAGGTCATTTTAAATTGGAGAATACTCTGTTCAACACTTGCATATACTCTCATGTACATTAACTTAAATTTGCAGTGAAATAGATTGCAAAATCTAATATTGGTATACCAATTTTGTGAGGCAAGGCTTTGTTTCTTGGTTCTCAACATTTACAAAGGCATTTCGTTCTAAGGATACCGATAGGATTATAATGCTACTGCGAGTAAATGAGAGGCATCATTGAAAGTTATGGTATATACTGGAGTACTGGACCTGGATGAATTTACATACTCTTAATGTTATTTAAAGATTCTTCGAGTGTTGAAAGCAACTTCATGCTTCATATATCTGTTCAGGTCTGTAACTCATAATCCAGTTTTCTTCCTTATAAGAAATGGACGATGTCACATATTTATCTTTGTGTTAAATTATGTATCAGATGGCTAATAGCTATCATTTGAGAACGAGTAATAGTAGCCGTTCTAGGTGAACCAAGCTTAGTTTGATTTAATTGTTCATTTTAAGTATTGAATGGATAGTTGGTGGTTAGGGATATTTCAACAAAATATACTATGGTCAAACTAAGACTTTCCTTTTTATTCTTGGCATTGTGATTAATTTCCACTCCACAGGAATGGATGAAGGAGTATGGAGAAGTATATGCCATGAAAAGAGTTTCACATTGTTTGTAGATTATTGTATTTCCTATGGTTTGTCAGAATATAGTATACACTTATTTCAACATTTCACATATAAGGTCTTTGGTGAATGGTCCGATGTTCAAATGATGATCCTCACAGTTGCGTACATTGGAAATAGGGCCAACTAAATTATTCTCTGAAATTTTCTTTTTGTAGCTACGGATGTTGAACATGTCTTTTTTACAAGGGATCCACTTTACTAAACTGCAGGTATATAGAGCGATGCAGATAATGAGTGTGCCAAAGCTGGACCTAGGCCCTGTTGTCACTACCCACTTGCAGCTGGGATGGATCAGAGAGCGCCACCTTGACAATGCACGACAACAGGCCCTATCACCGACACTCTCAGGTGGACACGAAGCACAAGAAACTCACAAGTCTGAACTTCAGTGTGCCAAATTCAGTTTGAGTTTCTGAAAGAGTGATGTTTCTTAGTCTTAACTATGAAATTTAATTTTCTCATTGTTCAACAGAATATACCTGGGTGGGATATTTGGATGATAAGAGTATGCATATACATGTTGTGCAACCATGTTTTCGATTCATTTCCTGGTGGTCTTGGATCTTGAGTACACATGCACATATTGTGCATGCATGTTTTCGATTCATTGCTGGTGGTCTTGAATTACTATAGAAACTTCATGTATAGTTACCCAGCTTAGTAAGCGCCACAACAGTAGTCTCCTAGATGTGCCATCAAGTGTTGCAAGATTTGGCATGAATATCTGCTGCCATTTACTTCCTCTTAGCGCTCAGAATTTTTTTAAAGATATCTTCTCTTAGTGGTACTACCATATGTGCTGTGCATTTCCCTTTGCAAATTATCTAGAACAGAAGAGCAGCCTAATGGCACAACAAGAGGTGCCACTGAATTCAGATATGAGAACAGTGGTGCTACCATATGTGTTGTATGCTTTAATTTGCGGATTATCTCAAAAGGTACATGTACGAACATAGAGCTGTGAAGCAGCCTAATACTGCAATAAGCAGTACCATTGAATTCAGTTATGAAACACGTTCTTGCAGCCCAATTTAGAGGCATATTATTCCTTTGGGGACAGATTTGTAACACTACCGATGCTTTCTTACATGTATGCAAACAAAGTATCAATTTTTGTGGTTAGAAGATAAGCAATCTTTCCTTCTTTTCAGAATATCTATCTCCTACGGGAAGGAGCAGAGCACGAAAAAAGCTCTGCCATGCACGAGCTAATGGCAATTGATGTGTTCAGACCAAAGAAGCGTACCAGGCTTTCGATCCAACCCCTTGAACTCCGCTTTCACCCACGGCTGCAAAAGCAAGTCCTGGCCTCCCAGGCAGCTGCCGGCCTCCATCTCCTCGCTTGCGCTCCCGACCACTATCACCAACATCGCGTCGTCAACAGGGATCCCTAGATTCCGACCCTCGGCGCAATCCCTGCTTCTCTCCCTTCCGCCGTCTTCAATGGCGGCGAACACACCTCTGCTACTCCCCGTAGATTCAGCGGCAAGTGAGTAGCGCGAGCAAGGCACCGCGCATGCGCACCTCAAAGCATCCTGTGGAGAAGGGAGAAGAGAAACAGGATAGCCTGGCAGCTTGACCCTCTACCACTCAACTCACTCACGTGAACAAGCTGGTCACTGCCACCCTTTTTTTTCAGCGGTTCACTGCCTCTACTCTATTGTTCCGGCCCGACCAGGTTTTCTAAAAAAAACTACCTGCCCATCCCTTTCTGTCTCCAGTCTAACCGGACTGCTCTATCGCCTAGGAAATCTAGCTAGCTAGCTGTTTCCACCATTCTTGATAAAAGGCCAGCTTACCTGTCCCAAGGCTCAAGGGGTAGTTTGGATGTTTGTTCAGAAAATTCTAAAGGAAATTTGCAACTTGAAGTCAGACGTATAAGCCTTTTGACATAGAACGTATGGATTTTTATTTACTCTCTTCCTCTTTTTTGCTTATGATTCTTTTTCTGTTTCTTTTTCATGCACGAACATAACATTGTAAGAAATCTAGCTAGCTAGCTGATTCCACCTTTATTTTACTAACTACTAGGACATATCCTACACTACAATTAATGGTAGATAACGCAAACACTAAGTAAATATTTCTCATCAGTATCTCTAAACTCATGAATTCTTGCAATTTAACGTTACAATTAATTGTCACCATCCATCTAATCACTTCTCTTAATGCATACCACATACAAAAGAAAATATAATAAGATAACGAGACTGAAACTAAGGCGTCGTGTTTTTCTTGGTCTGATTTACCGGTCGCATGGTCTAAACCACTCCAACGGACAACCGCATGCAAACAACGACAAAGGCTTCCACTGCTACATCGATTAGCCGAAGTTGCTCTGCACATAGGCGGACCCCGCAAACGTTAGCCACACATGCCGCACCATCAACACCACGGGCGCGGCGTGCGCCGCGCCAAACTTCCTAGTTTTTTTGCAAAGGGGACCAAGGCAAGACTGGAGGAGTGATTCTCTGGCGCTGACCATGTGGACCCAGCAAACGCACCGGCCCAAAATAATGATCTGCCCGAAGATCAAGCAACTTCATACCACACCTCCATCCATAGTATTCACAATCGGGAGTTATTCATCCTAACTGTAAAAGTATGAATTGTAGTGTCAGAAAATGCTGCTTCCTTCAAATAACCGACTTACTGTGTATGAGATAATAAGTGACAAAAATCAGATGTTGAGACTTCCATTTTGCAAAACACGGAGGTAGAATCTGCAGCCGGTGTTGCTTCCATCAAATGCCACACACGTGACAAGATCAAACTCGTCGATGCCCAACACACCTCGGGACAATCCACTGCTATGTTGCGGAGGGTTTTCGATGAAGTCTAGGGCATAGTCAAGGTCTATGAAGTTCTAGCAGACAAGATTGCAAAGGAAATGAGTTTAATCAAGGACAAATCGGAAATTCCGAAATCGGTACTAAACCCTAACCCTCGAAAGGAATTGGGGAATTTTAAACTTCCCCCTAGAATCAGCGGGTTCAAACTCTCGTTGTCTTTCTAGCTCGGCATGGCGATTTCAACGTCCGCACGAACAACTCGAGAAAGAGGGAGTAGTTGTCTTGACAAGAACGCCGCCACCGATGATCGAAGATGAGTGGCTGACTGCTGTGGAGCGACCGAGGAAGAGACTTTGATGGCGGAGCGACCGGAGCTCTTGCTTTCTCCATGACCTAACGCACTCGAGCGGGTAGAGCCACATTTTGCATCGAGTGAGCGCACGACAAGGGTGACTAGATGAAAACGCTTGAATAGGATGTTTTCCTTGGACCTTGCTTCGGGCTTCTTTAGAGTTCGCACTGCCCAGTCCATTCTCACATGCAGGCATCCAAACGACACTACAGGAATGGCGCAAGGCGCCGACAGGCGGAAACCATCGGCGTATCCACAACGGGCTCCTCGGCGAAGATCCTCCTCGGCAGAGCCATGTGGGCCGTCGGTGTAGACCCATCCCTCGGCGTAGCCCGTATATATCGATAGCCAGGATGGGCCCTCGGCGTCTAGACCCTCGACGTAGGCCTGTGGGGCCACACTGTCCGTTAACGGACGCCGCCTTTATGCCGACGGCCAGGCCCTCGGCTTAGAGGGACGCGTGGTGTGAGCTGGGAAGCCTTACCTGGATTTCTTTTTCAAAAAATTTAATTCTCTCACATGGATCATTTTAACTCTAATTACACTTAGTCTTATATCAAATTATACTCATGGTCAAATTCCTAATTTGGTCACCCATCCTCAAACTACTCTAGTCCTAGCACGCTTGGGACACGCTATCTGTTAACGGACGCCACCTCTACGCCAACGGCCATGCCCTCGGCTTAGAGGGATGCGTGGTGTGAGCTGGGAAGCCATAGCTGGAAAAAAATTCATTTTTTTCAAATTTTTTAATTCTCTAAAATGGATCATTTTCACTCTAACTACACTTAATCTTATGTCACACTCATGGTCAAACTTCTCAATTTTCAATTTTTTTAATTTTCTCACATGGATCATTTTCACTCTAACTACACTTAATCTTATATCAAATTACACTCGTAGTCAAACTTCTCAATTTGGTCACCCATCCTCATACTACTCTAGCCCTAGCATGCCTAACTTCTTTGTTCCTTCCGGTTGAGCTTCCGTGAAAAAAAAAAACGAGATAATACTATCATATCAATCATATTAATCCTTAGACCGTGATATCACAACTATTTATTATTTTTAATTTTAAAAAGTATTTAAATAAATATCAATGATCAAGTAATAATAATATTTATGCAGAATGCAATTATTAATTTATTTTTTAAAAATATAAAAATATAAAATCTTGAATTTCTGGCAAAAATTAAAATATTTTGGCTTTCCTCATATTTCCATTTGGAATTTTAAGAATCTAAAAAATGGCAACCAGGTAAACCCCAGTGAATTCGGATGACTTTTTGAGACGTTTAATTTTGACAGGTTATACATTTTTTTCCGACGTCGTATGCACAACATAATGCCATTTTACCGAGAAATAGATTTTTTTTGAAAAAAGTCAAAATTCAAGATTTTTAATTTATCCTAGTAGTAGGTTGCGTAACAAACAAGAATCTTAAAAAATATTTAATTTTTCAATTTTTATCATTTTCTGCCGTTCGGTTGAAACTTAAGAAGACGATGGGGAGGGGGGGTGGGCTGTTGACGTGGGCACTACCCTTCGGGTAACCAATGTTGCTCCACCCTATACGGTCCAGCTGGAGGCCCATGAAGGCACTCGATGGCAAGATGGGCCACTAGGGCGGTGCAACGGAAGATTCCTTGAAGTACAAGACACGGAAGGAGCCGAACAAGGAAGGTTTTAGAGATAGATCTACTGTAAATCTAGTCGTACTCGATTGGACCTCTTGAGACCTGGCCTCCTATATAAAGGCCAGGAGAGGGGCTGTCGAGGGACACAATCAATCTTAGCGATCTTAGCCAACAGAAGCTTAAAGCTAGGTCACCTTAGCGTTTAGCCATCTCGACGAGATCTCAGCCGAACTATTCGGCACCCCATTGTAATCCATTATCATCATAATCAAGAACAGACAGGCAGGACGTAAGGGTTTTATCTCATCGAGGGCCCCGAACCTGGGTAAATCGCTCTCCCCGCTTGTCCGTGAACCGATGTCTCGTGTCAGCTTGCAGGATTCCATCAACCCTAAGCCCCTATCGGAGGGCATTGCCGAGGAGCACCCTCGACAATTGGCGCCGTCTGTGGGAAGCCTGTCGGCACAAGACCGATCATCGGCAGATCCAGTCATGACACCGGCAACTTCACCGGCAACTTCATCAGCAACTTCATCGACACCGTCATCACCGAACTTAGGAAGCCCGATCCGGTACGGCTCCTATGAGTTCACCCCACACAGCGATTCCTCCCGCTCAACCTTATCAGATCTACAAGGAAACATGGAGATGACCTTCGGCAGCGTCCACTACAACGTCAACGCGGAAGGAATCCTTCGACTGCTGGAATCGCCCAGCCCAAGCGGATCATCATCACTCGACCTTTCGGCTGGTCTGACAGGCTCGACGAGTTCACACGCGCCTTCGACTCCCCGTTCGGCGTCTTCAATGTCGGTAGGATCCGACGACCCCACATCTTTGGAGTTAACTTCGTACTACTGCTTGAACTGCGACACCAGGCACGGGCTGGGATCGAGCGACACACCGTTCACCTGTAACGCTCAATATTCGTCGGGAGATGATAGTATCGACAGCATCGTCCAAGGAACCACCCGTAGAACGACGCATCACCAAGTCTATGTCGCCAATAACACGGGAAACACAAGGCACAGAGGAGACGGAGATCATACCCCTCGTTCTAGCAGACGAGCAAGTTTCGAAAACAGCGCCAGCAACCACAACAGCGACTACACCATCGCGGACGAAGAGTGGGCAGCGGCCAAAGCAGCAGTACTTAACAACACGCCGCTTCCCGCTGGAACCTCGGTTGGAACCCTCAATGCTTATCGCTCTATACTAGAGAAAAACCGGGAGCACCTATCGAAGGAGCAAGCCACCCTCGAGAGACGCCTATCTGCGGCAGATCGGTCCAGTGAACGACGAAGAGGCTCGCAGGGGAGCGCCTCTCGAAATACTCAAGGGGCAGGCAAGCACCGGTCGAGGCTATCCAGGCTTTCGGAAGATGACGCCAGAGAAATCACGTCGAACCTGACCAAGTCCTTTATGACTACGGACACCGCAGGCATGCCACGGCCGAAAACCGTTGCGGGAGCAACTGCCAACCTTGCTGCATACCTCATCAACCAGGCGCTTCGAATGATCCATGGCTCAAGCTCATCGAGGCGCCCTGGAAAGTCTCGCGATACTGGGAAATAATCTAGTTCCACAAAAGGAAAAGACCACGCTGTAGGTTAGCGGCTCAAAGCATCATGCGAGAGATGCTTGGGATGAAATCACCCAGAGCAGGATCGACAAAGCAAGGCGACGACGCGCCGCTAGGAAGGAGAGTGACAGTGATTCTTCGGACGAGGATCAGGAGTACGACGGCGAGCTCAGAGGAGCCGACTGTCTAAGTTACAAAATCCACGAGGCAATGCCGCCAAAAAAGTTCAAGCCCACTCCTACCAACGCTGCCAAATACGATGGGCAGCAGGAGCCAAGATCTTGGATAGACGACTACTTGCAGACTGTGATTCTGCATAAGGGGAACCAGATAGCAGCAATGCAGTGCTTGTAGCTCTACCTCAAAGATTCAGCGCGAGCCTGGCTAAGAGGGCTGCCGAAGGGTTCCATTAAATCATGGGACGACTTAGTAGACGCCTTCGTTGCCAATTTCCAAGCAACATACAAGAGACCCGTCGGGATTGAAGAGTTACGGAATTGTCAGCAAAAGCAGAAGGAGTCGATGCGCTCATACATCGGGAGATTCACCAAACTCCTAAACGCTGCCGAAGATGTATCTGTCGACAGAGCAATCGACGCTTTCAGCGATGGCGTACGGCGTGAGAGCTACATAGAAGAACTCGGACGCAAAAACCCAAAAACCATAACCAAGTTAATGGAAATCGCCAACAGCTAGGCTGATGGTGAGGACAACGTGCGAAGGCCACGACAGCGCAGTGACGACGAAGACGATGACCAGCCGAAGCACGACTCGGGTGGCCGAAGGGATCGTCACAAGAGAAGGAAGAACCGCAACTATGATGACAACAACCTCGGTAGCCGCGAGGTACTCGATCGGCAGGACGATCGATATGACGACAGAAGAGACGATCGACAGGACGGTAATCGGAACAACTCCGGGAACCGTGGCAATTATAAACCGCGGCAGCAGAGGACTCCCGAACTGCCCTACACTGAGCAGATCAACGCCCCCTGTTACCTACACTCCTATGTCGATTCTAAGGACGGAAAAACGAAGTCAAGTCACCTGCTCAGGGACTGTCGGCAGTTCATTGACATGCACAAACTCATCCAGCAGGCGGGCCAGCAACCGCTACCACCACCACCCCCACCTCCACCATAGCATCAAGTCCAGCTGGCTCAACCTCATCAACCCAACGAGGCGTTTCCACCACCACGGGGCAGATGAGCATGATCCATAGGACAGGTGTCTCGAGAAGAGAGATGAAGAAGCTCACCCGAGAGATTAACC
>NC_061514.1:273326006-273360772 GCF_022539505.1 Lolium rigidum
AATCAACATAACAAGTATTCTCTATTCATCGGATCCCAACAAACGCAACATATAGAATTACATATAGATGATCTTGATCATGATAGGCAGCTCACAAGATCCGACAATGATAGCACAATGGGGAGAAGACAACCATCTAGCTACTGCTATGGACCCATAGTCCAGGGGAAGACTACTCACACATCACAACGGAGGCGACCATGGCGGCGTAGAGTCCTCCGGGGGATGATTCCCCTCTCCGGCAGGGTGCCAGAGGTGATCTCCTGGATCCCCCGAGATGGGATCGGCGGCGACGGCGTCTCTGGAAGGTTTTCCGTATCGTGGCTCTCGGTACTGGGGGTTTCGTCACGGAGGCTTTAAGTAGGCGGAAGGGCAAGTCAAGAGGCGGCACGGGGGTCCCACACCATAGGCCGGCGCGGCCAGGGGTGGGGCCGCGCCGCCCTAGGGTTTGGCCACCCCGTGGCCCCTCTTCGTCTCGTCTTCGGACTTCTGGAAGCTTCGTGGAAAAATAGGCCCCGGGCTTTGATTTCGTCCAATTCCGAGAATATTTCCTTACTAGGATTTCTGAAACCAAAAACAGCGAGAAAACAACAACTGGCACTTCGGCATCTTGTTAATAGGTTAGTTCCAGAAAATGCACGAATATGACATAAAGTGTGCATAAAACATGTAGATAACATCAATAATGTGGCATGGAACATAAGAAATTATCGATACGTCGGAGACGTATCAGCTTGCAACTTGTAAGATATAATTTACATAACTCATATGCTTTATTACTACCGTTGACAAAATTGTTTCATGTTTTCAAAATAAAAGCTCTAGCACAAATATAGCAATCGATGCTTTCCTCTTTGAAGGACCATTCTTTTTACTTTTATGTTGAGTCAGTTCACCTATTTCTCTCCACCTCAAGAAGCAAACACTTGTGTGAACTGTGCATTGATTCCTACATACTTGCATATTGCACTTGTTATATTACTCTATGTTGACAATTATCCATGAGATATACATGTTACAAGTTGAAAGCAACCGCTGAAACTTAATCTTCCTTTGTGTTGCTTCAATACCTTTACTTTGATTTATTGCTTTATGAGTTAACTCTTATGCAAGACTTATTGATGCTTGTCTTGAAGTACTATTCATGAAAAGTCTTTGCTTTATGATTCACTTGTTTACTCATGTCATTACCATTGTTTTGATCGCTGCATTCATTACATATGTTTACAAATAGTATGATCAAGGTTATGATGGCATGTCACTTCGAAATTATCTTTGTTATCGTTTTACTCGCTCGGGACGAGCGGAACTAAGCTTGGGGATGCCGATACGTCTCCGACGTATCGATAATTTCTTATGTTCCATGCCACATTATTGATGATATCTACATGTTTTATGCACACTTTATGTCATATTCGTGCATTTTCCGGAACTAACCTATTAACAAGATGCCGAAGAGCCGATTCTGTCGTTTCTCGCTGTTTTTGGTTTCGAAATCCTAGTAACGAAATATTCTCGGAATTGGACGAAATCAACGCCCGGGGTCCTATTTTGCCACGAAGCTTCCAGAAGACCGAAGAGGAGTCGAAGTGGGGCCACGAGGCGCCGCCACACTAGGGCGGCGCGGCCCAGGCCCTGGCCGCGCCGACCTGTGGTGTGGGGCCCTCGTGTGGCCCCCCGCGTTGCCCTTCCGTCTACTTAAAGCCTCCGTCGCGAAACCCCCATTACCGAGAGCCACGATACGGAAAACCTTACTGAGACGCCGCCGCCGCCAATCCCATCTCGGGGATTCCGGAGATCTCCTCCGGCACCCTGCCGGAGAGGGGATTCATCTCCCGGAGGACTCTTCACCGCCATGGTCGCCTCCGGAGTGATGAGTGAGTAGTTCACCCCTGGACTATGGGTCCATAGCAGTAGCTAGATGGTTGTCTTCTCCTCATTGTGCTTCATTGTTGGATCTTGTGAGCTGCCTAACATGATCAAGATCATCTATCCGTAATGCTATATGTTGTGTTTGTCGGGATCCGATGGATAGAGAATACTATGTTATGTTAATTATCAAGTTATTACCTATGTGTTGTTTATGATCTTGCATGCTCTCCGTTATTAGTAGAGGCTCTGGCCAAGTTTTTGCTCTTAACTCCAAGAGGGAGTATTTATGCTCGATAGTGGGTTCATGCCTCCATTGAATCTGGGACAGTGACAGAAAGTTCTAAGGTTGTGCATGTGCTGTTTCCACTAGGGATAAAACATTGATGCTATGTCCGAGGATGTAGTTATTGATTACATTACGCACCATACTTAATGCAATTGTCTGTTGTTTTGCAACTTAATACTGGAAGGGGTTCGGATGATAACCTCGAAGGTGGACTTTTTAGGCATAGATGCATGCTCGGATGGCGGTCTATGTACTTTGTCGTAATGCCCAATTAAATCTCACTATATTTATCATGACATGTATGTGCATTGTTATGCCCTCTCTATTTGTCAATTGCCCGACCGTAATTTGTTCACCCAACATGCTTTTATCTTATGGGAGAGACACCTCTAGTGAACTCGTGGACCCCGGTCCATTCTTTTATACCGAAATACAAATCTGCTGCAATACTTGTTCTTACTCGTTTTCTTGCAAACAATCATCTTCCACACAATACGGTTAATCCTTTGTTACAGCAAGCCGGTGAGATTGACAACCTCACTGTTTCGTTGGGGCAAAGTACTTTGGTTGTGTTGTGCAGGTTCCACGTTGGCGCCGGAATCTCCGGTGTTGTGCCGCACTACATCCCGCCGCCATCAACCTTCAACGTGCTTCTTGACTCCTACTGGTTCGATTAAACCTTGGTTTCTTACTGAGGGAAACTTGCCGCTGTGCGCATCACACCTTCCTCTTGGGGTTCCCAACGGACGTGTCAGCTACACACATCAATTGACAACTCACTTGTTCAAGCTTATAAATATTCTTTGGCTCCCCTTGTGTCGAATCAATAAATTTGTGTGTTACTTCCCTTGAAGACTGTTGCGATCCCCTATACTTGTGGGTCATCAAGATTATTTTTTTGCGCCTTTGCCGGTGAGCATAGCTTTATTTACAAGCCCACTTGAAGGATATATTGTTCTCTGCAAATTATTCATTATGGCGAAAGCTTCTGAATCGAAGTTCCTTATATTTCCATCCACTACAAGAAGAGGTACAACTCTGAACACCTCTGTTGCTCTTGATTCGCCGTCTGTTATGAGTAAGCTTCTTACTCCACCACATGCTACTGCTACTTCTGCTGAATCTGATAATGCTCCTGATGATGATGATGCTTCTAGTGTGCTTGATAAGAGTGGTTCGTTAGGTCCTTTCCTAGATACTACAATTGCTAGAGCTAAACAAATTGAAAATGCTGAAAATATTGTTACACCCGTTAGTTCACCTCAAGCTAGGGGGAATCCTAGCGATAATCTTGATGAAACTTATATTGAACTTGATGATAACTTCATTGAAGAATGTCATGCTACTAGAGATGCAAGTGCCATGAGAATTCTTCTTGCAAGATGAGTTGTTAGATATAATTTGTCTCCTGATTCTAAATTTGCCACATCTCCCATAAATATTAGAGATAATGATTATGATTTCTCTCTGGATTTTTCTTACATACTATTGTTGAGAAAGAACCTTTCTGTGGTACTGAAAATTAAAGTTCTATGAAACATATGAATGAACTCTCTACTTTGAGTAATTTATTCTCCGATGATATTAAGATACACACTTACTTTGTCACTAAATTTTTTCCTTTCTCTCTGAAAGTAGCAGCTAAAATTTTGTATGATAATTTATCTCCTGGATCTATTGATAGTCCTATTGGTTTGTTTAACATTTTTTTTCAGAAATGTTTCCCTGCTAGTGCTCAACATGCTGCTTTGCAGAAAATCTTTGACTTTGTGCAGGTAGAAGGAGAGAAATTTCCTGAATCATGGGCAAGATTTTGTTCTTTAATTAGAGCACTACCTAAACATCAGTTAACTAAAAATGAGCTCCTTGATATATTTTATAATGGACAAACCATTAAATCTAGGACATACCAGGATAGTTGTGATGGTTGTGTTTTCAGGAAAAGAACTCCGGCTCTGGGGAATTATTGGCCAAAATAAGCAAGAATTATAATGATTGGACTAGACCGAGCCAATACCAACACCGACGAAAAGGGGAATGATTGAATTAAATGATGAAGTGATGAGGGAAGCCAAGATATCTCTTGAGAAGAAGGGTATTAAATCTGAAGATGTGAAGAATCTGCCACCTATAGAAGAATTATGTAAGCCAATCCCTCGTTCTTCCACTATTGAGGTACACTCTCTCCAACGGTTTGATAATAGAGATATTCCTTACTCCAAACATCCTGATCAATGCTTACGCTTTGTTTGGATGCAATGAATTGGATCTCGTATTGAATTAGACTAGGAATTCCAAATCAAAGATGGAAATGAATAGGCTTCCCTTCAAATTCTATCGTTTGGGTGCGTTTGAAATTTGTTGTTGGAATCAACGGGTGTACCCAATTCCAATTCTTGTTTGGATGAACAACACATGGAATTTAATGATTTCTTTGAATTTGGACACTATAAACTTGATGGATATGTAAAAAAATAGCATATGTATATTACAATGTATATACTCGTATTATTTCACACACATATTGAAACAATAAAATAAACCGAATAGTGTGGTCATTAGCTGGGGCTTATAGGGTAAAACGAGGGTGTACTTGTAGTTGGGATCTTTTGACCAGATAAACAATACGTAGCTCTGCCACTGAGACCAAACCTACATGGGCAGAAGCCATGAAACTACACGGCCTGAAGCTTTTTTCCTGTAACTCCATGATCGACCCGGCCCGATATTGGCCAGAAATTGGCCGAAAACCATGGCCGCCATTCCCCTACCGCCTCCACTACCCTGTTTCATCTTCAGCTGCCCTCCCCAACTCTATCTTCGAACTAGAGTTTCAGACGAAATCATGTAGGGCTGAACGAGGGAGAGGAAGAGCACAACCGTAATTGGAAGAGGACAGCCGACCGGGGAGAGGAAGAGGGAGACGAGGGCTGGGAAGCTACTTACTGCCATCGGAGAGACGTCGCGACGATCCAGGGAGTCGAGCGCAGCGCTTCGCGTCTCAGGCGACTGCGTCTGGGAAGGGGTATGAGCGGAGGCAGCGATTCCACGCCAATACGGAGGGTCAAGCCTCTGAGTTGTTCCTTGGAGAAAAATGTTTCGGCCGGAGTGGGCTGGAATTCAGTTCTGTTTCCGTGGCAACAATTCAACACACATCCAAACGGTAGAATAGGGGTCCTAATTCCAATTCCCAAATACTGGGATCAATTTAGTGTATGCAAACACTACGTTAGATGAATTTGATAATTATATTGTTAAGCAAGATAATTTTAATAAGAGAGTGGAACATAACCTATTGAAAAATTCAAGAGCTATCAATAATTTGCATGATATTGTGGAAATAACCTCTAATGATGTTAAAATGCTTGTCAAACTTTTTCATATGGTTCAAACTCAAATTGACCAGCTCACTAAAGTGCCAAAAGATTTTCTAGTTAATGCTTATAGGGAAAAACATGCTTATGAAATAAGAACTAGAAGTGGTGTTTCTACTCAGGATCCTTTATATCCTGAAGGACATCCAAAAAGAATGGAACACGATTCTCAACAAGCTAATGATACTACGACTAAGTCTAAGAAAAAGAAGAAGAAACATAAAAATATTGTAGAATCCTCTGAACCTGCTAAAGATCCTAATAGTATATCTATTTATGATGCTGAAACTGTAAGTGGTAATGATAAAAATGATGCTTCCGATAAATAAGAAATTGAAGAAGAACCTGAAAAGCATACCAAGAATACAAAATACACTAAGGAAGATTTCATTGTTACTAAACATGGTAGTGAAAGAGAACCGTGGGTGCAAAAACCAATGCCTTTTCCTGATAAGAAACATAAATCAAAGGAGGAACAATATTATAATAAGTTCTGTGAATGGATGAATCTTTGTTTTTGCAAATTCCTTTGACTGATGCTATTAAATTACCTCCTTATACAAAGTATATGAAAGATATTATCTCTATTAAGAGGAAGATTCCAAATGAGGAAATCTCCACTATGCTCGCTAATTACTCTTTTAATGGTAAGGTTCCAAAGAAGTTTGGTGATCCAGGTATACCCACTATTCCATGCTCCATTAAAAATAATTATGTTAGAATTGCTTTATGTGACGTGGGAGCAGGAGTTAGTGTTATGCCATTTTCTCTCTATAAGAGACTTGATCTAGAAAAATTAATACCAACTGATATATCCTTGCAAATGGCTGATAAGTCTACTACTATTCCTGTTGGTATATGTGAGGATGTTCCTGTTCAAGTTGCTCATCATTGTATGATATTAACTGACTTTGTTGTGTTGGAAATGCCTGAAGATGATAATATATCTAGGGATTTCTATTTTCGTGCTCTCAGGTCCTTAGTTGTACTCAGTTTTCCCCAGCTCCTTAGTTTTTCCTCAGTTTTCCCCAAGTCCTTGTCTGAACCCCGCAGAAGGAGCTCGGACCTCGGACGGAAGGAATCCGTTAAGTTGACCGTTCCGTGCTGACGAGTGGAGTCGTGTCATTTGTGGGGCCGCGTCGTTTGGGGCTGGTAGGAAGGGACCACGTGGGACATGACGAGGCCGTGTTTGTGTGGCCGTAGCGTGTGGGGCCGTAGCGTGTGGAGCCGTGTGGATCCGGGACGTGGGCACGAGTGGTTTCTGTCTCTTTCGCCCAGATTAACAGTTTTCAATGTACCTTTTTCCTCTCTCTCGCTCGACCTCATTCATATTTGATAGCCCAAATTGGTAGCAAATCTAGAGAAGTTTCTCCTTCTGTTTTTTAACGCCATTCATTTCTTTATGCCTTTGTTTTTACCCAATCAGGTAGGAAATCTAGGGCACAAATCCAGAGAAAATATAGGATAAGCTGCATACAGCAGCCAACATAGCATAGATATATTCACGACAAATCCAACAGTAGTACCGATAGATACGACATAAGCTACATTTTACATGAATTTAAGCTGCTCTACAGATAGAGCAGTCACATACAGAGAGTGTAGTAGGCACGTTCAACGTACGCCTCCAGGTAGCGCATGTGACTCGCTTGGAGGTTGCGCAGGTGAATCCCAAGTGCTTTGTGTTTGGCCATGAACGCATGCACGTTCACGGTCGTTCCAACTCTAGCGCCGCATCTGCCAATGGATTCAGCATGGTTCACCAGGCAGTTGAAGTCGGTGGCGCGGAGCTTCCTGTTGCAGAAGGGGCACTTGTAAATGCCTCGAGCAAAGGGGCCATCGTAATGGCCAGACTGCAGCCTCCTGAGGACGTGACGAGTCTTGGTGTGGAAGGACTCGTCGTCGCTGTCGACATCGCTGCTCTGCACCTGTCACGTAGCACCAAAGATCGTGCAAAAAAACACAGAGTCAATTGCAACGATGATCCAACAGAGAGTGAACAAAGATCATGCATGATAATATGGGCTCAAAAAAAAAGGTAGCCTCAGTTACATTGGACACACTTATATCCAGGATTTGAGTCAGTAAACCAAAGATCATGCACAACAAATTTGTACACACCAATTGTTTACTGACCAAACCCTGAATCAATTTGTGCCCAAATATTCATCATCATCGGCACAAATACTAAACAAAAGAAAATCACAAACACTAACAACGCAAGATCTAACACAAAAGGATTGAACTAGGAACAGACGAACCCTAATAACGCAAGATCTAACACAAATGGATTGAACTAGGAACAGACGAACCCTAATAACGCTAGATCTAACACAAAACGATTGAAAATGGGATAAGAACAAGGGAGCAAAGGGTTACCTCCGGCTTGTCGTCGACGATGCTGGTGTCGTAGGGGTTCTCCGGCGCGACGTACGACACTGGTTCGTACGGGTTCCAAGCGACGGGGTCCTGGACGGTGGCGGCGGCCGATGCGCCAGCGGCTGATGCGCCGGCTGCTACGTTGGAAGCAGCGACAGGGGCCTGGACGGGGGCAGCGGCCGATGCGCCGGCGGCTGATGCGCCGACAATGGGTATCTCATTCTTCTCCATCGCCGGCGGTTTTCTTCGGGGTTTTTTTCTTCGATTGTGGAGAAGATGATGGGACAGGAGAGGCGGTTGCAGTGAGAACGTGCGTCGAGGGAGAGAAAAAGGGCTCTATAAAGACGAAGGTGGCGTGTACCGCAACATGCGTCCGCTATGCACGGCTGCAGCGTGCACCGCGACATGAGTCTAACCCTGGGACGTTTGGTGTACTCAGTTATAACCTCGGGCCTTATACATAAATTTTATCTGTACTCAGTTTTCCCCTCGAGTACTTAGACTGGCAAGTGCAATATACTTAGTTTTACCCTCAAGTAGCTGGTCAACGGAGAGTCAACAAATGAGATTAACATATCTAATTGAGTCATTTCATGAGCAAAAAAATCCAAAAAAAAAATAAAAACATAGTGGCACCTACTCATGGAGTCTTCCTACGCAACCTGCCACCTAGAAAACCTTAACAAACATATATAAATCAAGTTTTACCACAAATTGCCACTTCTCAGAATCACTAGTGTAGCTATGAAGATGCATGGTTTTCCACTCAAACCCCTTTGCAAAACATCTTCCTCAAAAACATAGTTTGTCTAAATGATGCCATAATTGTCACACATGTATATTTGAATTTCAAATAATTTGATGTAGCCCAATATGAATTATATTATACAAAACACGCATTTTTCATTTTGTAATTATTTTGTTTGAATCCCTTAGTCTATTTACTATTTATGTGCCCTTGGATTCTTAGTACTACTCAGTTTTTCCCTCAAGTTCTGTCAGAAATGCTCTCAGAAGCCCAAACTTATCCTGATTGGTTGAGCCGTTGTCACACGGATCGAATCCACGAACCGTTGATCAACTGATCTAACGGGCAGTATACCCTTCTCCGTCTCTTAGTGGCCACCCCTCTCTCTCTCTTCGTGGCCACCCCTCTCTCTCTCTGTCGGTGGAGAGTTCCACCCCTCTATTTATGTGCAATAACGAGTTTGCCACGTAATATAGTTTGCGGATTTTGGTGAATGCATTATTTGTCACCCCTCTAACAATTATCAACAATCTTTAGCTTTCATTTTCTTTTAGGGAATATAGTTTGGGATGTAGTTTTGGTAATTTGAAACGGCCCAAAAGTGGTATAATTTGGTATAAACATGAGACATACATATTTGCGGATTTCGGTGAATGCATTATTGTCACCCCTCTAACAATTATCAACTATCTTTAGCTTTCCTTTTCCTTTAGGGAATATAGTTTGGGATATAGTTTTGGTAATTTGAACCGGCCCAAAAGTGGTATAATTTTGGTATAAACATGAGGCATACATATTTGAGGGAGTTCTGTGAACGGATTATTTATCACTCCTCTAAAAATTATCAACTATCTTTAGCATTCCTTTTCTTTTAGGGAATATAGTTTGGGATATAGTTTTGGTTATTTGAAACGTCCAAAAAATGGTATAATTTTGGTAGAAACATGAGACATACATATTTGGCATATTTGGGGGATTTCGGTGAATGGATTATTTATCACCCCTCTAACAATTATCAATTTTGTTCAGCATTCCTTTTCTTTTAGGGAATATAGTTTGGGATATAGTTTTGGTTATTTGAAACGTCCCAAAAGTGGTATAATTTTGGTATAAACATGAGGCATACATATTTGCGGAATTCGGTGAATGCATTATTGTCACCCCTCTAACAATATCAACTATCTTTAGCTTTCCTTTTCTTTTAGGGGATATAGTTTTGGCATATTTGGGGGATTTCGGTGAATGGATTATTTGTCACCCCTCTAACAAATATCAACTTTCTTTAGCATTCCAATATAGTTGGTAATTTCGGTGAATGCACACACTAACTATGAAAACAACTACAAGTACATGTAATTGAATAATGGATTTGTAACAAGGTATCCCTTGTACCAACTTCTACCGCCTGGTGAGCAATGATAAGAATCCGATCGCAATTATACAACAGAAAAAACAACCAGCCATCAGATTAGCTTGCTTCTTCAACTCGATCAGCTGCCTTAACTGCTTGTTCATTTTCTTCAGTTCTCCCTTCACTTCCACCAGTCCTGCATTGGGAGCATTAGGCATAATCGGAATGGCTCCTCTCTCCGCCGCATTCTCTACAGCAAGTCCCCCCCTCCCAAATTGTGCTCACCAATAGCCCCAATTGATTCCTCCAATTGAAGCCTCTTAACATACACATCGATCCACTCGAAATGCATGCATTTCTTCAGGATCTGAAAACAACAACGTGAACCCTTGCTTATGCGTGACGGGTCTTGCAATGGCGCCAAGAAAGTAGCTCCTTGTGACGGTAAAGCACACGTCCGTTGGGAACCCCAAGAGGAAGGTATGATGCGTATAACAGCGAGTTTTCCCTCAGTAAGAAACCAAGGTTATCGAACCAGTAGGAGATGAAGGCCACGTGAAGGTTGTTGGTGAAGGAGTATAGTGCGGCGCAACACCAGGGATTCCGGCGCCAACGTGGAACCTGCACAACACAATCAAGATACTTTGCCCCAACTTAACAGTGAGGTTATCAATCTCACCGGCTTGCTGAAAACAAAGGATTAAACGTATGGTGTGGAGAATGATGTTTTCTTGCAAAGAACAACAGAGAACAATGATTGCAGTAGGTTGTATTTCGGATGTAAAAGAATGGACCGGGGTCCACAGTTCACTAGTGGTGTCTCTCCAATAAGATAAATAACATGTTGGGTGAACAAATTACAGTTGGGCAATTGACAAAATAGAGAGGGCATAACAATGCACATACATATCATGATGACTACTATGAGATTTACTTAGGGCATTACGACAAAGAACATAGACCGCTATCCAAAGCATGCATCTATGCCTAAAAGTCCACCTTCGGGTTAGCATCCGCACCCCTTCCAGTATTAAGTTGCAAACAACAGACAATTGCATTAAGTACTGTGCGTAATGTAAACAATACAAATATCCTTAGACAAAGCATTGATGTTTTATCCCTAGTGGCAACAACACATCCATAACCTTAGAACTTTCTGTCACTGTCCCGGATTCAATGGAGGCATGAACCCACTATCTAGCATAAATACCCCCACTTGGAGTTACAAGTATCAACTTGGCCGAGCCTCTACTAGCAACGGAGAGCATGCAAGATCATAAACAACACATATATGATAGATCGATAATCAACTTGACATAGTATTCCATATTCATCGGATCCCAACAAACACAACATGTAGCATTACAAATAGATTATCTTGATCATGATAGGCAGCTCACAAGATCTAAACATGATGGCACAATAGGAGAAGACACCCATCTAGCTACTGCTATGGACCCATAGTCCAAGGATGAACTACTCACGCATCAGTCCGGAGGCGGGCATGGTGATGTAGAGCCCTCCGGTGATGATTCCCCTCTCCGGCAGGGTGCCGGAGGTGATCTTCAGAACCCCCGAGATGGGGTTGACGGCGGCGGCGTCTCAGGAACTTTTCTCGTATCGTGCCTCTCGGTACTAGGGTGTTCCGATACGAAGGAATATATATGCGAAGAGGCAGCGTCGGGGGAGCCAGGGGGTAGGGTCGCACCGCCCTATGGGGTGGCCCCCGTGCTGGCCGCCTCCGACTCTTCTTCGATGTCCTGGAATCTTCCGTGGAAAATAGGGCCGTGGGCTTTTGTTTCGTCCAATTCCGAGAATATTTCCTGTGTAGGATTTCCGAAACCAAAAACAGCAGAAAACATGAACTGGCGCTTCGGCATCTTGTTAATAGGTTAGTACCGGAAAATGCATAAAAATGATATAAAGTATGAGTAAAACATGTAGGTATTGTCATAAAACTAGCATGGAACATAAGAAATTATAGATACGTTGGAGACGTATCAAGCATCCCCAAGCTTAGTTCATACTCGCCCTTGAGTAGGTAAACGATAAAAACAACAATTTCTGAAGTGACATGCTACCAACATGATCTTGATCAATACTATTGTAAAGAATATGAGATGAATGAAGTGACTCAAAGCAATGGTCTATAGTTTACTAACAAATAGATAATGACTAAACAACTGAATCATATAGCAAAGACTTTTCATGAATAGTACTTTCAAGACAAGCATCAAAAAGTCTTGCATAAGAGTTAACTCATAAAGCAATAGATTCTTAATAGAAGGTTTTGAAGCAACACAAAGGAAGATTTAAGTTTCAGCAATTGCTTTCAACTTTCAACATGTATATCTCATGGATAATTGTCAACACAAAGTAATATGATGAGTGCAAATAAGCAAGTATGTAAGAATAAATGCACACAGTTGACACAAGTGTTTGCTTCTAAGATAGAAAGAAGTAGGTAAACTGACTCAACATAAAGTAAAAGAAAGGCCCTTCGCAGAGGGAAGCAGGGATTAAATCATGTGCTAGAGCTTTTCAAGTTTTGAAATCATATAGAGAGCATAAAAGTAAAGTTTTGAGAGGTGTTTGTTGTTGTCAACGAATGGTAGTGGGCACTCTAACCCCCTTGTCAAACAGACTTTCAAAGAGCAGCTCCCATGAATGACGTTATCCCTACTAGCAAGGTAGATCATCCCTCTTCTCTTTTGTTTACACATGTACTTTAGTTTTATTTATGGATGACACTCCTCCCAACCTTTTGCTTTCACAAGCCATGGCTAACCGAATCCTCGGGTGCCTTCCAACATTTCACATACCATGGAGGAGTGTCTATTTGCAAAATTAAGTTGCTTACTCGATGAATCGAGGCAAAACATGTGAAGAGAATTATTAATGAAAGTTAATTAATTGGGGCTGGGAACCCCGTTGCCAGCTCTTTTTGCAAAATTATTGGATAAGCGGATGAAGCCACTAGTCCATTGGTGAAAGTCTGCCCAACAAGGTTGAAAGATAAAACACCACATACTTCCTCATGAGCTATAAAACATTGACACAAATAAGAGATAATAACTTTTGAATTGTTTAAAGGTAGCACATAAAGTATTTAATTGGAATGGCAGAAAAATACCACATAGTAGGTAGTTATGGTGGACACAAATGGCATAAGTTTTGGCTCAAGGTTTTGGATGCACGAGAAGCATTCCCTCTCAGTACAAGGCTTTGGCTAGCAAGGTTGTTTGAAGCAAACACAAGTATGAACCGATACAGACAAAACTTACATAAGAACATATTGCAAGCATTATAAGACTCTACATTGTCTTCCTTGTTGCTCAAACACTTTTACCAGAAAATATCTAGACCTTAGAGAGACCAATCATGCAATCCAAATTTTAACAAGCTCTACGGTAGTTCTCCACTAATAGGTTTAAACTACATGATGCAAGAGCTTAAACATGATCTACTTGAGAGCTCAAAACAATTTCCAAGTATCAAATTATTCAAGACAATATACCAATTACCACATGAAGCATTTTCTGTTTCCAACCAAATAGCAATAAATGCAGCAGCTTTCAACTTTTGCCATTGAACATTAAAAGCAAAACGAAGAACACCAGTGTTCATATGAAAAAGCGGAGCGTTTCTTTCTCCCACACAAGGATTGCTAGGATCCGAATTTATTCAAACACAAACAAAAATAAAAGCACACAGACGCTCCAAGTAAAGCACATAAGATGTGACGGAATAAAAATATAGTTTCACTAGAGGTGACCTGATATGTTGTTGATGAAGAAGGGGATGCCTTGGGCATCCCCAAGATTAGATGCTTGAGTCTTCTTGAAATATGCAGGGATGAACCATGGGGGCATCCTCAAGCTTAGACTTTTCACTCTTCTTGATCATATTATATCATCCTCCTCTCTTGATCCTTGAAAACTTCCTTCACACCAAACTCAAAACAATCTCATTAGAGGGTTAGTGCATAATCAAAAATTCAAATGTTCAGCAAGGACACAATCATTCCAAACACTTCTGGACATTACCCAAGGCTACTGAAATTTAATGGAGCAAAGAAATCCACTCAAACACAGTAAAAGAGGCAATGCGAAATAAAAGGCAGAATCTGTCAAAACATAACAGTCCGTAAAGACGAATTTTTTCGAGGCACTTAACATTCTCAGATGAAAAAGCTCAAATTGAATGAAAGTTGCGTACATATCTGAGGATTACTCATGAATTTTTTCAAGATTTTACGAATTCCCTACAAAGAGAACAGCTCAAATTCGTGACAGCTAAAAATTTGTTTCTGCGCAGAAATCCAAATCTAGTATCAACTTTCTATCAAAGACTTTACTTGGCGCAACAATGCAATAAAGTAAAGATACAAAGGTATTGCTACAGTAGTAACAAGCACCTTGACTCAAATATAAAACAAAAATTGCAGAAATAAAACAATGGGTTGTCTCCCATAAGCGCTTTTTTTAACGCCTTTCAGCTAGGCGCAGAAAGTGAAAATCAAGTAACATCAGGAGAAGAAGCATCAACATCATAATTTTCCTTAAAAACACAACTTGTCGCAACAGGTATCTTAGATGCTCCATTATCTAAATTTCCCATAGTGGTACTAAGGGTTTTATCAATTTTAAGCTCATAATGATTCTTTGGCTTAGGCATCTTAGAGACATACATGAACTTTTGCTCCTTACCCACATAAGCTTTCTCCTTAAACTTAAGAGAAGAAAAAGTTGAACCCAAAGTTCCCATAGCTTCTTCAAGTTCACCAATCCTATGGGTTTGATTATCATGGATAGAACAAGTTTCTAAGACAGCAATTCTTTCATTAATTCCTCCTAGGGATTTATCAAGTTTATCAGTATTATCAAGTAATATTTCCAATTTAGTCTCAACACTTGGAAGATTTTTCTCTATGGCCTCCAACTTTTTCATGACATCCTCAAGAGAGATTTCAATTTTAGCTTCATTCACAGGTGGTATTCCAACTAGACTCTCAATAATGCAACTAGCTTCTAAAGCGGGAGTACCTAGGAAATTACCCCCTGCAAGAGTATCAAGAACATACCTATTCCAGCTAGAGATACCAACATAAAAGTTCCTAAGGAGGATAATAGTGGAGTGTTTCTTAGTGCACCTATGATGAGCATCACTAATTCTATACCAAGCATCTTTAAAACTTTCTCCCCCTTGTTGCTTAAACGAACGAACTTCAACATCAGGAATACTCATGTTAGCAATAGCAAAACCGAATTAAATAAAGTAAAACAAGTAACTATTTTTTGTGTGTTTTTGATATAGAGAAAGCAAACAAGACAGAAAATAAAATAAAGAAAGACAATAAACAAAGTAAAGAGATTGGGTGTGAGAGACTCCCCTTGCAGCGTGTCTTGATCTCCCCGGCAACGGCGCCAGAAAAGTTGCTGCTTACGCGTGATGGGTCTTGCAACGGCGCCAGGAAAGTAGCTCCTTGTGACGGTAAAGCACACGTCCGTTGGGAACCCCAAGAGGAAGCTATGATGCGTATAACAGCGAGTTTTCCCTCAGTAAGAAACCAAGGTTATCGAACCAGTAGGAGATGAAGGCCACGTGAAGGTTGTTGGTGAAGGAGTGTAGTGCGGCGCAACACCAGGGATTCCGGCGCCAACGTGGAACCTGCACAACACAATCAAGATACTTTGCCCCAACTTAACAGTGAGGTTGTCAATCTCACCGGCTTGCTGAAAACAAAGGATTAAACGTATGGTGTGGAGAATGATGTTTGTTTGCAAAGAACAACAGAGAACAATGATTGCAGTAGGTTGTATTTCAAATGTAAAATAATGGACAGGGGTCCACAATTCACTAGTGGTGTCTCTCCAATAAGATAAATAACATGTTGGGTGAACAAATTACAGTTGGGAAATTGAAAAAATAGAGAGGGCATAACAATGCACATACATATCATGATGACTACTATGAGATTTACTTAGGGCATTATGACAAAGAACATAGACCGCTATCCAGCATGCATCTATGCCTAAAAAGTCCACCTTCGGGTTAGCATCCGCACCCCTTCCAATATTAAGTTGCAAACAACAGACAATTGCATTAAGTACCGTGCGTAATGTAAACAATACAAATATCATTAGACAAAGCATTGATGTTTTATCCCTAGTGGCAACAACACATCCATAACCTTAGAACTTTTCGTCACTCGTCCTGCATTCAATGGAGGCATGAACCCACTATCTAGCATAAATACCCCCACTTGGAGTTACAAGTATCAACTTGGCCGAGCCTCTACTAGCAACGGAGAGCATGCAAGATCATAAACAACACATATATGATAGATCGATAATCAACTTGACATAGTATTCCATATTCATCGGATCCCAACAAACACAACATGTAGCATTACAAATAGACGATCTTGATCATGATAGGCAACTCACAAGATCTAAACATGATGGCACAATAGGAGAAGACAACCATCTAGCTACTGCTATGGACCCATAGTCCAAGGATGAACAACTCACGCATAAGTCCGGAGGCGGGCATGGTGATGTAGAGCCCTCCGGTGATGATTCCCCTCTCCGGCAGGGTGCCGGAGGTGATCTTCAGAACCCCCAGAGATGGGGTTGACAGCGGCGGCGTCTCAGGAACTTTTCTCGTATCGTGGCTCTCGGTACTAGGTTTTTCCGATACGAAGGAATATATAGGCGAAGAGGCAGCGTCGGGGGAGCCAGGGGGTGGCCTCCCCATACCTGGGCGCGCCAGGGGGTAGGGCCGCGCCGCCCTATGGGGTGGCCCCCCTGATGGCCGCCTCCGACTCTTCTTCGATGTTCTGGAATCCTCCATGGAAAATAGGGCCGTGGGCTTTTGTTTCGTCCAATTTCGAGAATATTTCCTGTGTAGGATTTCTGAAACCAAAAACAGCAGAAAACAGGAACTGACGCTTCGGCATCTTGTTAATAGGTTAGTACCGGAAAATGCATAAAAATGATATAAAGTATGAATAAAACATGTAGGTATTGTCATAAAACTAGCATGGAACATAAGAAATTATAGATACGTTGGAGACGTATCAACCCTAAATCCCAAATTCGAGGGAATAACAAGAAAATCGAGAGAAAACAGAGAAATTGGAGCGAGATCTAACCTTATCCCCCTCTCTATATGGAAAGCTCTCGCATGCAAGGAACTCACGTCCACGGTTGCCGTTGTCGTCCGTCTTACAGATCGACCGCTTCAGAGGCTCCTGGCGTGGGCAGTCAGGGCATCTTGTCAAATTCACGGGTCCATACTGCGGCCATGAAGAACGGGAGGTCGAAGATAAACTAGACATCACCCGCTTGCCGGAGAAGGGCTGCCGCTGGCGGAGAAGAAGAACAATGGGGCGCGGGTAAAGAAAGGGGAAGCAATGGCACGGGCACGGGCGCGTGGAAAGAAAGGGGAAGCAATGGCACGGGCACGGGCGCGGGGCTGGCTCGGGCTCCCATTTTGCAACGGTCACCTAGGTAAGCTGTGGGTCCAGCGCGCTAACATGGACAAGTTGTGGGTCCCACGATCTTTTGGATAAGTGGTGACGTGTCCACTGCGGGGCAACAACAGCAGCCCCACTTGCCAGCACCAACCAACGTCAACTAAACGGGAATCCTCCGTCCAAGCTCCTTCTGCGGGTTTCAAACAAATGATTGGGGAAAACTGAGGAAAAACTAAGGAGCTGGGGAAAACTGAGTACAACTAAGGACCCGAAGGCACGGAACTAGAAATCCCATATATCTATTATTCTTGGGAGACATTTTCTTAATACTGCAGGGGCTGTTATTGATTGCAACCAAAGAAAAGTAACTTTCAATGTCGATGACAAAGAGCATACAATTTATTTTCCCAAGAAGATTGATGTGAATTATGGTCTAAAATCAGTTATTAATGTTGATACCATCCAAATTGAGAAATTTCATTTGCCTTTGCCCAAGCCGAAGAAAGAGAATAATATTGTCATGGTTGGAACTATTCCTGTCGAGATCAATGTAACATAATCATTGTATGAAATATAAAGTTTTGCTTCATATAAAATTGTTTTGATAACAAAACTCGATCAACCTTGTTAAGAAAATAATTTTGAATGAATGAAACTATGTTTTCACCTATGCACCATTGATTGACTTTATATTATAATGTCTTAGAGTTGCTGTAAGTTTGGTTTCGAATTTGTTTTTCACATTCCATAATTGTTTTTCTGCGATAAAATCATTATTCAAATTCTGAAATTGCCCAAAAATAAAGTTTCTCAATTTTTTTTATAAAATGTATAGAAATTTTTTACGTGAGAAAAGGGGCAGAGAGGCACCTGGGGCAGCCCTGGGGGACCCACAGATCGGCCACACCATGTGGTGGCGCGGCTAGCCCCCTAGCCGTGCCAAGGGTAGGTGTGGGCCCCCTGGCCCTCCACTTGCTCCCTCCTCTGCAATCTCACTATATCTCTCGAAAAAAATGCCTCACCATTGCTCAAACCCGTGTTCTTGCTGTTCTTGCTCACGATTTTTGATCTTCTTGCTCAACACATATTTCTTGTTGAAATTTAGAGCATTTGCTCCCCGTCTAGTTTGTTCTGTATTTGCAGGAAGCCGTGGTCGCGCTCAAAGGATGAGTTGGACGCGCAGCTGGGTCTGCTTGGGTTCCATGGGGAGCGCGACCCCCAGCACCAGAAGAAGGAGGCGCCCTCTAATGACTACACCGTGCATTACACCGGGGCGTACTCGAGTTCATACCAGGACGAAGGTGCTTCTTCATCGTATTATGGAGGTACCACTACTTGGTCCGCCTGGGATTGATCTCCACTTAGGCCAAAAGCCTAAGAATGGGGGGAGGTATACCGACATCTTACTCACAGATACATATCATATTCCGTCGGAACTTTGTATATGTATGTTTCGCTTTCTTTTTGTTCTTGCTAGTTTTGTTTCAGTAATTTCTATTTATTTTAATCTTGGGAGTTGTTACTACTGTAATAATCTCTCTTTAGCTTATTTTTTTCGTTTTTATACCAATGATAGCCTCTAATAGGAAGGAGGTAAGAATTTGGGGAGTTAGGGTCTAAAAACAGATTCTGTGCTGTCACCATAAAAAATCGTATAAATATCCAGAATGGAATTTTGAGCTGCCAATTTTTGAGAATATGCACCAGGTTGTTATCTAACTTTCGTTAGTTTAGAACTTTTCAATATGAGCTACAGAACATCTTCATAAAAATAGATATTTTTCTGCTGTTCTGGGTTGGCAGATTTCTGCCACTTGTTATATTTGCGTGTTTATTTTAGTTTTTTGTTGTTGTTCTTCTTGATTTTGTTTCTACTTTCAAAAACAAAAAAGACCAAAAATATTTCTGTTGTTTCTTTTCATTTGCTTCTTAGTTTTCTTCATCTTCTCATTATGGTTTGCTATGAGAAAAATCCAAAAAGATTTTGCTTTGTGTGTTGATTAAAAATCGAAAACCCAATTTTTTTTGTTTTTTTTTTCTTTGGTTTTGTAAAGTTGTTGCAGGGTTCAACGGTCTTCCATGACTTCAGTGGAGCTTGGTTATCATTTCATATTATTCAATGTACACAAGTGAAGAGCAATAATGACAGTCACGGCAATTCGAGTTATGGTGAGAGGCTGGTATGAACTCTATTTGTTTTCATCTTTATACATATACTCACTTACTTGGATATGCTTAGTTTGCTTGTGTAAGATGTATGTTAATTAATGATGCATAATAGTTTATGCTCTCTCACGATTAGTTCCAATTTACTAATATTAGGTAACATGTCATATAGATGTTTTCTTGCATTGCTCTATTCATATAACGATATGACATTGTGGTATCCTCCTCTGAATATTTCATTTGAATCGACTTGGCACATGCTCAAGCATGCATAAGATTAAAAAAAAGTCATTTAAGCCTCGATGATTTATCTTGACTCGGAGTTTTTGTATTACTTTTATGCTTCCGTTAAATTTATCCATGGCAATCATGATTATTACAGCAAATGCTTTCTTGATTGTCGCTTCCCAGTCCATTGCGAGCCTTCACTTGTACTGAGTATGAGCTCTACTCGTGCATCCAACTACTGAAAACCAAAGAGCCAATTGTGTCCATCATACATACCTATATGTGGTATTTCGCTGCCACTCCAAAGTGAATTTTTTGTGTGCTACCTTTAACCCTTCAAAATTATTATCACTTGTTTTATGTAATTTATAGCTTATGGGAAAGTAGTATAAAAACTATTGTGGTAAGTATTATGTCTTATGCATTTCAATTTTTATAAGTTGCTTGTTGTGTGATAACCATGCTGTCATGGGGAACACCATCAACTTGCCCTTGTTGAATATCGTGTGAATTGCTATGCATGCTCATCTTGTTTGAAGAAAGGGAGATTTACCATGAGTTTCAAAGATTGGAGTATGCATATTGTTAGAGAGAAACATTGGGCCGCCAACTAAAGCCATGTTCACATGGTGGAAGTTTCAGTTGGACAAAAGTCCAAATATCTGTTGTCCTTTTCTTCTCGATATGGATGTCCAAAAAGTTGAGATTTATCAAAATTGAGAAATCAAATGAGATTCATCTCCTAGGACCTTTGCACAAGATGCAAGGAGGTACTCCTCTGTGGCACTTGGTTGAAACGTATGTATGCGATGAAAATCCATGGAAATTCAAGCTTATTAGGACAAGGTGTGAGCACTATTAGTATATTATGCATGAGGCGAGTAACTTATAGGAAGTGTTATGCATGAGCCATATTATTTATCACTACCGTTGACATGCATCTCTCTCAAAATATATATTCCGCACTCCTATTGCATTTTAAATGAAAAGCTCTAGCACATGAGCAATCTTACTTCCCTCTGCGTATGGCCAATCATATACTTTTATGTTGAGTCACCATCCGTTCTTCGAGCATTCTCTTGAAAGCATAGCTGTCATTCTTAGTTTAATGTGCTTATCCCGGAATAAGACTAATTGTGGTATAACTGTTATGCTTGAATCTTTCGACATTTTTACTTACAGTATTCTATTGAACTTAAGAGGTGCCCCGACATTTATGTTTTGCTCCGCAAATAGGGTAAGCGAGATACCATTTTATCATATCATCTTACGAACATTGCAATTCTGCAGATACTTATGTTTCATATTGCTTATTATTGTGTTGGTATCCTTTCATGACTTGCATAACCATTGAGTATTCTTAGTTGCATGCTTCTTATTGTGAATTGCCTGAGCATTTGATCATGTAGTGAGAATATATACATCATATTAAGCAAATAGGTTCGTGAAAGTTTCTTTTATCGCACTCAGTTGTCACTGAATTGCTTGAGGACAAGCAATAAGCTAAGCTTGGAGGGAGTTGATACGTCCAAAACGTATATACTTTCCTGAACACTTTTGTTGTTGTTTGCCCTCTATCTTGTGTGTTTTGAATACAACTAACGCGGACTAACGCTGTTTTCAGCAGAATTGCTCTGGTGTCTCATTTTTATGCAGAAATCCAACTTTCAGGAAAATTTCCAAAAAATATAGAAAAACCAATATTTCACCTGAAGACTCCCGGAGCCAGAGTTCGAGACAGAGGGGGGCATGAGGGCCCCACACCTGCCCTAGGCGCGAGCCAGGCCTGGCCGCGTCTAGGGGTGGTCTGGCCGCCTCGGCCACCCCCTCGACCTCTCCTTCACACTATATAAGCCTCCTGACCTGAAAACCAAGGGGAGTTCGATGTTTTTCCAGAAAGAGTTTCGCTGCTTCGCAGCCACCAGAAACCCCAATCCGGGGACCAAAAGTTCCGTTCTAACACCCCAATGGGACGGGGATTTGGAGGAGATCATCGCCATCACCAACACCGACGCCTCTCCATCAACCATCCATGATTCCCCATCCATGTGTGAGTAATTTCCCGCTGTAGGTTGTAGGGGATGGTAGGGAATGGATGAGATTGGTCATGTAATAGCTATAAGATTGTTATGGGCATAGTGCCTAGTATCCGTTGTTAGTATTTTTGACATTGTTGCAACTTGCTATGCTTAATGCTTGTCACTTTGGGCCCGAGTGCATGATCTCAGATCTGAAAAGGTTATTGATTCATGAGGATAATTATTGTTTTTGATCATATCTGCAAGTTGTATACACATATTGTTGTCCGGAACCCAAGGCCCCAAAATGACCAAGAATTGGGATAACCGGAGGAGATGGCTGTGATGTGAGGATCACGTGTGTTCACGGAGTGTTAATGCTTTGCTCCTGTACTCTATTAAAATGAGTACCTTAATTACCAGTAGTTTCCCTAGAGGACCCCCTGCAACGGGCTGGTAGGATAAAAGATGTCGTGCAAGTTTCTCATTGTGAGCATGCACGACTAAATAGGAACTCACGCCTATGGATATATTATGATAGGATCCTTTATCATCATTATTTGCAATGTCTAAGTCTTGCTATTACATTGACTCTCTCATTCATGCAACGCCCGTTCATTCATCCCTATGCCTACAGTATTTTTATCCCGCTGTCTACTGCAATCATCGCTACTGCTATTTTTTTATTTCGCTACTGTTGTTACCTCACTACTCCCACTACCATAAAACTGTTAGTACTGATAAACTGTTGCGAGCAAGTCTATTTTCAGGTGCAGGTGAATTGACAACTCACATGTTAAAGCTTATAAATATTCTTTGGCTTCCCTTGTGTCGAACCAATAAATTTGAGTTTTACTTCACTCGAAGACTGTTACGATCCCCTATACTTATGGGTCATCACCTATCATCACATATCTCACAAAATTACGGTAGCTTTTCATACATCACATTGAATGACAAAAGCTCGTTTCCCTCTGGGTGTAGCCCCATAATTCTGGTGAGTGGTTTCTTTACGTCGATCTTCACTCTCACTCGAACAAAACTTGTGCCGCTCACCCCCAAAGCATACATGTCAACGCTACACACCTCTCCAATGCACCGCCATGTCACGCACAATCTGTTCCTCCCGGAATAGCGAGAAGGTACCACATATGCCCCAGGGTGGATATTGTTCAGAATTATCGATGAAGGATCTGCGATTCCGTCGTAAGGCTGAAGCATCACTCCCATATGCCGGAATATCCACGGCCCCACCTGCATAATTATGTTCGAGTTGCCGAGGAATGAGACTTGAAGGATGACCAAGTTATCTTCAACTGGGTGTATCTTCCACTGCCGTGCAAAACCCCATGCCACATCCATGTTCTGGAAGAAAGGCTGGTTTCCAAAATGTTTGCTAGTGTTAAACTTAACAATCGACATCCAACATGCACCTTCACGTAGATTGTTCAAATCCTCCCTTAGGAGAACCTTATCGTCAAGTTCATCGTCCTTGAGGACCAACTTATTCGGTAACTCTTGCAGATCCGTCGCGGGCTTGGGGCTAGACGAGCCGCCATCCTACGAAAAATTTGCTGCCATCAACTAGGGATCTGATCTAGCCCAAAGTTGATCCTGTCCCGCCATTTCACTAGACCCCGCCGCCAAGGCTGGGTAGACATGCACGACGTCCCCTTGGTCAGCCTGAATGGAACACACGTCGGACAAGGGAAATATGGACATATCAGTGACTGGAGAAAGCCTTCCGCCATCGCAATCGCTAGCGGGAATCAAAACCTAGTTTCCTAGGTAGGAGAATTAACGTTCATATTTGAATCGGACAGGTGTAGATGCCTTAGTATCACACTTGTCAAGCGCCTCAATAGCAACAGCGGCCCATGACTCTTGAATAGCTGCGTCTCATGGGGGGAGCGGGCCGGTCAAGTTGGCTACTCCAAACTCTCTGTAGGTAAGTTGGATGACATACCGGGCCTAGAAACCGACCATTTAACCCGGACAAGTAACACTTGGGGCCAGCAGCTTGTGAGTTCCTTGCATGGTGAGAAAGTCGTTATACTATTATATAATTGGGCCGGTCCATTAAGTAGTTTTTTCTTGTTTTTGTTACTCCCCATTTTATAGTTCAGATGTATTTATATACTAAATTTGTCTAGATAAAATTAAATCTGTGACAACTAATGTAGAATAGAGGGAGTATTTTTCGTTCATTTTCTAATTTGCTCTTTGTGTTTTGTCACATTTTTTCGATTTTATATTATTTTGCAGGAATATTTTGATTATATAGTTCTATTTTTTACTCTCTTTATATTTTTTGATTTTTTTTTGAAACGGAGGCAAAAGCTTTGCCTCATCCATTTATTAAGCAGAAGGTGCCTGGTTTTTAGGAGAAAACCGGACGAAAACCAACAACAACACAACAGTGCCAAGGCACACCCACAACCAACCACACTCCCGCGAGGGACACACCTAGCCATCCTGGCTACCAACAAAAGCTACACAAGAAGCTCAAGTTAGCTTATGCCAAACAGATGACCCTTCGAGGAGAGACCGGCAGCTCCGATTCTGAAGACGAGCCCCGGAGAGGAGATGAGCAAGACAAGCGCCGAATAGGACCTTCACCGGACCGCCCCTCGAAGGTCATCGTACACCGCCCAAGGGCAGCTTCGACTTCACAGCAAGAGGAGACCAGCACGAAGACATCCGGACACGCCGGGACGGAGCCGACTAACATGACCTTGCCGCAACCAGACCTTGGCCACCACCATCGTCGTTGCCTCACAAGCCTCCACCCGGAACACCCGCATCTCTGATTGACCTCCAGCCAACCCAGATGCCGTGTGTGTCCAGCCCGTCGGGGCACGCGAAGAGGATCACCGGCTTCAAGACGACGCCCTCAAGAGGGGAAACGTTGATGGAACAACGTCGTCATCCGATCCCGCAAAGCGGGATCTAGGCTTTCACCCGGAGCCGTGAACCCGAGGCGAGCGAATGTCGGAGAGCTCCACAACCGCCCCCCCAAGGAGGACGGCGACATCTGCGGACGTCGCGCGGTCAGGCTTTCGCCCGGAGCAATCGACCATCCACTTCCCCACACGGCCGGACAGCAAGACGGAGACCGAAGCGCCGCCAGCCCGCACCCCACGGACACACACCTCCTGTGCGGCAACAGCGCCACCGTCGCACAGGAGCCACCGCCAACCTCAAAACCAGACCGAGGAGCTCAGCGCGCTCCACCAGTACCGCCCGCACCATGCGGAGGTGAAGAGCTGAGCTGCAACACAGCTGCCGGCCGAGCTCACCGAGGCAGGGCACCGCGGGCGCCGCCAACCGCCACAGAGAGGGGGCTTCGACGAACGCCGACACGAGGATCCAAGACGAAGAATCGGCGGGGCATATGCGCGAGCTTCCCGGACCAGCCACCATGCTGCCTCGTTGTCGCAGCCACGGCGGCCACCACCATCACCATGCCTCCCCTCCGAGGCCACCACCACCTCGGAGCTGCAGACGCCGGCCGGAATCGCCGCGCTCCGACCAGCCTGCAACGCGCGGCGGCCCCCTGCGAAGCTGCCGTCCCCGACGGATCTTGGCTCGATCCGCGGCCTCCGCGCGACCACCACGCTGAGGAGCCGACAGCCCGCCTCATCCCCACGCCCACCGCGACCCCGGGGCCGCCGCCCCGGCTTGCCTGCGCCGGCGAGCCGCCATCGCCTTCCCCAGCCGAGCCCGGCGGCCGCCGTCACCTAGAGCCAGTAGAAACTGCCCCCGGCACCCTTTGGCAGCGGGGGGGCCGCCGCCACCGCGGCCCGAAGCCGGCGGCAGCGGCGGCGGGCGAGCGCCGGAGAGGAGGGTCGGGAGGAGGCGGCGGCGGGCGCCCTCGGTGTCGCCTGGGGAGAGCGGCACGGGGGGTAGGGTTGCTTGGTTTTTACACGTATTATTTTTGATTTTAATTATTTAAGTATATTTCATATACCTTTTTAACAATTAACATTTCCTATTATTTTGCCGAGTAATGATTTTTTGAAGAAATGAATATTTATTCTTAAATACATAACATATCTTTTGAAAATAAAATGTTTCTTATTAGGCCCACACCAATAATGATAGATTTGGGAACTGATGAGCATCGTGGCGGCCAAAAACTCTCCAAGAAGGTCTCATGACATGGGAGGAGTGACTCAGCTTAGTTGTCCATGCAAACTCTATTTTACAACGAACGTGGAAGGCATGGACAGATATCAACCTCATTGAACATAGTTTTTTTTATCCTGGATAATATTTCTGATTGAATACGGTTCCCCTAAAGAAGATCACAATAGGCACCAAAAACTTGTGGCCTTAGGTTTTCATTCATCACGTACGCGAGGGATAAGTTGGCGCACTCAAGGTTTTTTTTTTTTTAAACGGGGGTAAAAGCTTTGCCCCAATCTATTGATTAAGTGAAGAAGTTTAACATGAAAGTACATGCAAATGAATTACAAGGGATTACTCTCCCGGCATCATTCCGCCCAACCTTTTGGCACCCGCAATAACCCAAAGCCTAGCCTCTCTCTTAACTCTATCAAAAACTACATCAAACGGAGCACTTTTGTTGCGGAAGACCCTATCATTACGTTCATTCCATACCTCCCAAGAAACAAGGAGGGTGATGGAAGCCATGGCCTTGCGGTTTTTGGCGCTCTCCCCCGCCATGAATTGCCACCATTCGGATATGGTGAAGTTTGTCGAATCATGTTGGACGTCTTCGGATATACCCAACCATTGCTTGATGGCCGTCCATAAGCGAGTAGTGAAGCGGCAATGGACGAAGAGGTGGTCAACGATTTCCACACATTGTTTGCATAGGGGGCAATGGCCGCAATTTGGCCATCCTCATGCGGACCTTCATGCGGAAAACTTCCATTGGCTCAACTCCGCCAACATTGTGTTGTTACCTAAGAAGGAGGGCGCCGAGGAGATTGTTGACTACTAGTCAACCAGATAACCAGATGTCCCGAGTCCCCACTGTAAATAGTCATTCCGAGCAAAAAAATCCCATTTTGTTTGATTTTTAAATTTCTAATAAGAACACTCGGTAAATGTCCATACAGAGAAATTTGAATTAAAGTGTTGGTTTTCAAATTTGACCAGTAATCGGTAGGGATTTTCCGGTAGCAGGAAATCCTAACCCCCTTGGGAATTTTTTCCCACCTGGAACCAAAACCTTTGGTCGCACTACACAAGTTACAAGTTATAACCCTAGACACGAGAGAATATCTGTGCTGATTTCCCTCATTTAGGAGGCATCTCTATCTTTCGAAAGTGAAAGAAACCACATAGCTATGCTGCAATTAATGTAACTTTTTTTGCTCTATGCAAGATTCCAGGATGACTTTGAACAGAATGACACAACAAAATAGAAGTCACACAAATCTATCTGCGCCAAGTATGATCATTGTGGTCAATACCAGGAAGTTTATTGTGCTTTCTTATTGTGGACTACTCGCGATAACCTGCCGAATTTTTGTACAATACATATAGCTTGTTCGGTGATAGTGGTAATGACAACGTTGTGAAGTATAATTTGGTTCGTGGTTCTCCCGATTTGTTCTTTTATGCTTCCATACTACTTCCATGATTGCTTGATAATAAAGCAGCGGTCCAATAAATTACGGTCCTAAATCTTAATCATTTCTATTTTTTACTCTGTTTGATTTGATTACTTTGTTTAATTGATCAACAACAAAGCTTAATTGTTTGCCTGAGAAGATTTTCGATTGCTTTTGAGTGAAAGTGAATCTTGCAGGTCTACAAGTTTAAGCCACGACTAAAAACCTAAATGTACCTTACAGACTGACATGCAAAAATAACAATTGTTATATCTCAAGCAAACGATTCAACTTCATTGTTGGTCAATTATACAAATTAATCAAATCAAACAGAATGAAAGGACCTGGACTCGTGTGAGTATAAAACAAAAGATATCTTTTATTTTGTGATCCAATAATTGTTCAATGACAGTGCGTCCTGAAGCTATGGGTTCGATAACTTGCATTGCCAGAGGTTTCTCTACAACCCCATACGCGTAATGGTCTTGGGTTGAGAACTCACCCATATTTTCAAAACCTCTAAGGCTAGTTCAGTTTATACATGTTTGATCTTGTGAAGATTATTAGCAAAGCCTTAATTAAACGTCAATACACGGAAGCTCAAGTTAGACAGGATGAGTTAAAAAAATCTCTTCTAGTTTATCACACATAGTTATATTTTGTATTTGTTTCAACTGATTCAATTATTTTGTCTAGTTAAATAAAAAAAGTTGGATCATTTGCTTGTATGAAAGTTCTCCACCCCCCACAAAAAAAGAAAGTTCTCCATGATCTTTGGATTGCAAACGGAGGAACATATTCTAGCTCCACGAATTCAACCCATAACTCAAGACTGAAGCACACCTTATATATTAACATGCAACGCTAGATACAAATATTAAAACATGAGATCCGAGTCTTACAAACCATGAGAACATGTAGTGCTACGTTTTATTGGGAATCTATTGTAACCGATGGGAAAACCTACCAGCCAAAACCATATATACTTTGAATTCGAGAGCTGGCTACCAAATTCGAATTCAAAAGTAGGTTTTCCCGCCAGCTACGTAGGATATTGGTGGCACGTCGGCCCCGGTCCGTCCTTTACAATAGCGGAGTTGAGGTATGTGGTGACGTAGTAGTTTAGAGCTCTCCCAATCTCTTGGCGCATTCCACGCTGCGGTCCAGCGTCTCTTCCACCTCATATCTGTACCTGAACCCTAATTTCCCAAGCTTGTTGGTGTTGCCCTGCACCCTTACTCCCTCTCCTACCACCCTACAACATCACCACATAAAAATTCAATTAATCATTCACGCAACCAATAATACTAAAGTATCTTTTAAGTAATAAGGCATCCATTATAAAAAGAAATACTTGAGAACTCGATCAATCAGATAAATTCACATACTTCTTGAGGAGTATCTTGTGCTCGGGGTGTTTGGTAGTGAAGCGGGCGACGTAGTCCTGCATGGTGGGGTATCCAGCGATGCACAAGAACCTGCCGGCCATGGCCGGTTGCTCCATGCAGAAGATGTGTGCATCGCATACATCTTCGATGTCCACCAGCGGCACGGAGCCCATGACCGCCTGCATGAACTTGAGGGAGTTGTGGTAGGCCTCGTTGCCAGTGAGCGGCGACACCACCAACGGGATGCTGCTCCACAGGATGGGCTGGATGGTGTCACCGCCGACGAGTCCGCACGCAAGTGTGACCACCTCGAACGCCCTGTCCTCCCCCTTCTCGTTGTACCTCAACAGCTCCTTCTCTGATAGGCTCTTGGATGTCACGTACCCATCGAGGTGGAAGTTGCTGTAGCCATAGGTAATGTTGAGTGGAGACCAGCATGACTCGTTGACGAAGTCCTTGTACCCATCGCCATCCTCCTTGAGCGGCGATGCAGCCAGGCAGGAGGCCGTGTGGATGATGCGCCGCACCGTCTTGGACCGCTCGCACTGTTGCAGGATCATGCGATGGGCGTCCACGATAGCCTCGGTGATGTTCTTGTACTGCACACATAAGAAAATAAAAAATAAACATTTTTTTAAAATAGAACTTAGATTTAAAAATCTAAATCCAACATTAAATTACTTTAAATTCATCTTTCAAATAATTTTTACTGACGCTTTTATTTGCGTGCCAATTATTCCTGGATTGGTGCTATTATCGATCAAATAATGGAGTATATGGGTTTAAACACTTCAGTTTCTCATCGAGTAAGTAGATTAGATTGATATAGTTAGCAACAGATTAACATCAGAAATTAGTTTGCATGAACCACGAATAACAGTTGCGAGGAAACTCCCGTTGAAGCTCGAGCTCCATGTAACTCCTTTTTTAAATATAAAATTGAAAATGATATTTACAAGTTTCAAAAACTCCAGAGAAAAAAAATTCTAGATACATATAAATATGTATTCTAGAATGGTATTAAATCTCAATGCTAAATACATAAAAATAATAATTTGTCATAAACATTGAGAGCTTGAAAATGCGTATTGTTCACTGGAAATATGCAGCGGGAGTCCGGTACTCCTGAGCCCGAATTACTATGCACACTAAAATCATGTATTTCCATGCCTCTAAAAATTTTGAACAATTTTTTTTTTTTTGCATAGGGGATGCACGTATATATGTATGTGCGTGTCATTTTTCCTACTCAAATTTGAAATTATGTAGCTTGGGCAAGAATGATAAGTTTCGAATGAACAATCTGAAGGAAACTCTCTCTTCCCAACTTTTTTCTCTAACTTAGTGGTCCAAGTACAAGGTAGTTCTTATTGACTGTAGGGTACTCCACGGAGTACTGGAGAAGAGTGCAGTTAATCAACGGCAAGTCGCGACGGTACTCGTCATCAGTTAATCAAATTCTGGAGTAAAAAACGTGCACAACGTAATATTGAACGCATGGAGCCACGCCCCCGTTGTTTCGTGTGGAATTTCAGGTCGTTCAAGTCACATCACGTCACAGTTAAACTGCTCCAGCACTCGACTAGCTACGTGCTTTCCACACCGACTATCTACTTCTAGTGCCAATAATAGTCGACCTCTCTGTCGTTGTCTCCTCTGATTAATCTATCCCGGTGGATGGAGTATCTTATCCGTGCGAAACTAGCACGCTAGCTCTTCATTTTCTGGCAAGCAGAATTGGGGTGGGACCTTGCGTCCAAGACAAATGGCAAAGTCAGCTCTCGAGACCAAGAACTCGGAGCGCTACAGCCACAGCGACAACTAGACAAGGGTACCGAAAAAAAAAGAGACAAGGGAACCGCGCGCGAATTAACAAGTGCGCACGCGATCACTCGCCTGGTTACACTTGAATTGCAGCGGCGGTAGGAGTAGCTAGGACCACCTCAGTTTAGTGTTTAGTCGGTGACAGCAAATATTTTATGTGCTAAGGCATCTTCCGGTGCTCTACCCTGTATATAAAAGTTTCTTAGATTTCTTAATTACGGGTAGCCGTTTCTTGGAACAGAATTTGCCATATCCAATTTTGGCGGGGTTGGGTAGCCTCAAACTATAAGAACAGGCCACCTAAAATAAACATAAGAAAATGTTCGTTTTGATCCTTTTATGATATCCAGATTGCCTCAGATTGTGCGGCTGTAAACCGGAGCATTGGAGAAGCCAATAACGAAAGGTACGCCATGATCATTACTGAAATAAATAGGCGAACGAGACGAGACACTAGAAGTGGTGTCTTGTCATGAAGGGAGGCAGCCCGGTACATATGCACAACACATTGCTAGGACTTCGGTTGATTTAGATTGCGGAAGATACATGCAGTTTTTGGAGCCCCGGGGTTATGTAAAATTTTATGCAGTTTAAATAATAAAGGTTGGGTGGTTTAGTAAAAGTTAAAACTAGGTAACAGCGCGGAACCAGGCTTTTCGTCTTCCAAAATAGGTTTTCTGAATTTGAATTGTGCAGATTCAAAATAGTATGATAATTTGAAATTTACCATGGACATTCTAAATATACCAGGGAAGCTCGACGTAGTTTTATTTACTGTAAAACAATTGAGACCTTTTGAGGCAAGTTTAAAGACGGTTTACGGTTTTAAATTTCCTGAATGCAATTTTTTCTTCATACAACTCAAGAAATAGGTGAATATTTTCGGAGCCTAAAAACATTCTAAATTAATCCGCAGCAACTCGCATGGACATATATTTACTAGTTTAACACCTTATATGCAGTTGCTTTTTCCACGGCGACTTCTAAACTTCCAGGGCCAGAGTAGCAATCAAAGCCGATTCGCAAAAAAAAAAGTAGCAATCAAAGCCCGTCGTTATCGTCTGCGATTAATCTACCGGATCGATCGGACCGGTACGTATCTCTCATCCGTGCAAAACTAACACGCTTCACTGATATATATTTTCTGAAGCTGCATATCAGGGCGGGGCGATCGACCATATATATATATATATATATCTTGTTGCCAGCGAGCGTGAAAGCTTACAAAACAGCAAAGTCAGCGACCGAGACTAGAAAGAGAACGCTACGCTCTAAGACAACGAGACAAAGGAACGGAGCGCAATTTAAGGACTGCGCACGACGATCTCTAGCCCGGTAGCACTCTAATTGCAGCGGGCGTAGGAGACCACTTCAGTTTAGTCGGTGATCCTAGTACTAGTTTATGCTAAGCTAGGCATCTTTCGGTGCTCTACCCTTCATAACAGTTTCTTAGAAATTAGAATTGTCCTTCTATATTACTATGTATGTACTATAAGGCATCTTCCAGTTGTCTATCCCTGTGTATACCAGGTTTTTAGAACTGTCATGTATATACAGTATGGAATTTTGTGTGAGATGGCATCGAACTAACGTGAAAGAGAGAGAAAGTTTTGCTAGATACAGTCTCAACTCTCATTCGCAAACCAACGCATCAGTTGATTGCTAGCCGCTGTCTCCAATCGCAGGAGAGAAGAAATAATGGGTGGTAGTGGAAAACATACAGGCCACATATCGATCGAACAAGGCACGGATTTGTTGGTCAATCGATCGATCGATGAAGTCACCGTACGTACTGAAGCTTCTCAATCGATCGATCATGGTGGTGGCGTTACCTTGGTGCTGGTGGCGTCGTGCAGCAGCGGGGTGGCGACGAGGAAGACGAACTCGCAGCCCTGGATGGCCGGCTCGAAGGTGGCGGCGTCGTAGACGTCCGCCTGGAACAGCGTCAGCCGCTCCGCTGCGCCAGGGAGCGCCTTCAGGAGCGCCGTCTTCTTCTCATCACCTGTACTCACGCATGCGACGCGACTAATCAGTTGCAACTACACGCCTGTGATCGATAACTTTGGGAGATCTCGAAGAGGATACACAGGTTGCATGTATGGGCTTACGGAGGTTTCTCAGGGTGGCGTGGACGATGAAGCCTCGCTCCAGGAGCTTCTTCACGAGCCAGGCCGCGATGTAGCCGGCGGCTCCGGTGACGCACACCCTGCTCATCATCTCTCCTCCCTTGTTGTCGGACTACTATACTCCTCTTAGCAGTATACTGTACGTGTTCTCCCCTCCCCTCTGGAACTGCTTCTATGCATCCGTGGCCTGTGGTGCCTCTTTAAGTAAGCTAACGGCCTCACGCTGGCTCGAGAGGCTTCAGGCAGCATCGCTCGTCATGGTTCCCGAGACCTACTTCTCACCTGCTTCCTTTCCTCTGGCTACCAGACAAATTTGCATGAGATTATTAATTTCTTGATGTTTTCTACTGCAATAAGTAGCTACCGAGGCAGGTCAAAACTTTGCAAAGATCGAGCTATCGTTCATCCAAACAATGTACACGACACCATCATGTTTTATTTTTTTTTATTTTTTGCCTTCTATTGCTTTTCGACAAAGAGCATATATTAATATGGATATACGAATTACACCCAATCTCTGAAACAACGCATTGCCTTGGCGGCCTTAGAGATGCACACACCTAAAAAAGAAAAAAAAATTACAGAAAAAAGAAAAGTTTTTTTTTAGATAAAAGGCCTCAAGGCCCGACTTTAAATTAATAAAGCCCTCAACCGGCTAGGATACAACGGTGTTGCTTACAGGCACTTGAACAAGTTTAAAAGAAAAGCAAAGCCCTATAGGAACTAAAAGCACCGAGCGCCACAAGCAGGGCCGAAGCAACAACAGCAAGTCCTGGAGCGCCCCTGCACATCCAGTACAGATTTGAACATTGGCAGGAATTAACCTGTGTCCCTAGACTGCCCAACTTCTGCTGTGGTGGAGACTGCACATTGGCACTCGGAACCGAAATCCATGAAGCTGCGCCATCGAAACACCATCTTGCACAAGCCACGAAGAACTGCCACGGACGGAAGGGACATGGGCCAAGCGAAGAGGAGAAGCACCAGCGCCAAAAGGATGAAGAACCGGCTCAAAGACCACCTCGACGTGCTGCTGCCGGAGGAGGGACCCTTCCCTCCTCACCCAGGCTCGAGGGTGTTGACCCACCAGCAAAAACAGGACACAGAAGTGGTTTAGCACCCAAAAAGCTTTGAACTTGCTAGGAAGCGCCTCCGACCTTGCCAAAACCATGCCCACACCGCACCATCGTCATAGACTCTCCATACTATCAACCCCACCATCCCCGCATCCCAAAGCGGCGCCTCCAAGGACGGAAACGACGCGGAGCGCCGTCGTCGCTCGGCCAAAGCCTAGGTATTCACCCGGGGTGGAGGGGGAAAGGAGAGGTAAGGTAACCTCATCCGCCCTTCAAGAAGGAGAACGGCAACCGAAGTCGTCGTTGCGGATGTGGCTGATGAAGCCAGCCAAGGGTTTCCCCCGGAAAACCACCTGAACGCCTCGCACGGATGCGGATCAGTCAGTCCGAGGACCATCTGAGCTGGATCTGGCGCGGAGAAGAAGAGCCATGGAGACATCAACATAACAGACATAGAGAGCGCCAGGGTACCATTACGTCGTGACTGTTGGAGATATGCCCAAGAGGCAATAATAAAAGTGGTTATTATATATCTTTATGTTTATGATAAATGTTTATATACCATGCTATAATTGTATTAACCGAAACATTGATACATGTGTGATATGTAAACAACAAAGAGTCCCTAGTATGCCTCTTAACTAGCTTGTTGATTAATGGATGATTAGTTTCATAATCATGAACATTGGATGTTATTAATAACAAGGTTATATCATTGTGTGAAAGATGTAATGGATACACCCATATTAAGCGTAGCATAAGATCTCGTCATTAAGTTATTTGCTATAAGCTTTCGATACATAGTTACCTAGTCCTTATGACCATGAGATCATGTAAATCACTTATACCGGAAAGATACTTTGAT
>NC_061514.1:273360872-273372096 GCF_022539505.1 Lolium rigidum
GTGACAAGACTTCCGCCAGCTCCTCGCCGTCCACACGACCAAGAAGACCAGCCAACACCAGCGAGCGCCACCCACCTTCCGGTCGATGCCGCCACCCACCGTCCAGAGCCGCCGCCCTGGGAACCACGGCAGGCAACCCTACGAACTGAAAAGTACCGGTCGTCACCGCCGAGCGAGGTCTCCGGAGATCGGAGATGCCGGAGAGGGGATCCCCTTCCAAATCGACGACAAGCAGCCCCCTTGGCTGCCAGCGTCAGGGATCTGGGATAGAGGTGGGCAAGCACAAGGGCCCGGGGCCCCTGCCCCGGCCTTGCACACGGAAGCCAGATGGCCACCCTACCCGGCCTCGTCAGAATCGCCGCCCTGAACCGCCGCGCCGCCAAGGCCGCGCACGCCCCCGCCTCGGATCGGAATCGCCCCCCCCCCTCCCGCAATCCGATTTGGACCCTGCGCGCGTCGCCCGCCGTCGACCGCACCGAAGCGCCGTCGCCGCCGCGAGCACGCCAAACACCTGGAGCCTCCACGCCGCGGACGAGCCGCCGCGCCACCGCGCCCCCCCGACCAGCACGGCGCCCCCGGCGACAGCTGATACGTCTCCGACGTATCGATAATTTCTTATGTTCCATGCCACATTATTGATGATATCTACATGTTTTATGCATACTTTATGTCATATTTATGCATTTTCCGGCACTAACCTATTAACGAGATGCCGAAGAGCCGATTGTCGTTTTCTGCTGTTTTTGGTTTCAGAAACCCTAGTAAGGAAATATTCTCGGAATTGGACGAAATCAACGCCCAGGGGCCTATTTTTACACGAAGCTTCCAGAAGACCGGAGGACTTACGAAGTGGGGCCACGAGGCGCCGCCACAACAGGGCGGCGCGGCCTGGGCCTTGGCCGCGCGGCCCTGGCGTGTGGGGCCCTTGTGTGGCCCCCTGACCTGCCCTTCCGCCTACATATAGTCTTCGTCGCGAAACCCCCAGTACCGAGAGCCACGATACGGAAAACCTTACAGAGACGCCGCCGCCGCCAATCCCATCTCGGGGGATTCAGGAGATCGCCTCCGGCACCCTGTCGGAGAGGGGAATCATCTCCCGGAGGAATCTTCACCGCCATGGTCGCCTCCGGAGTGATGATTGAGTAGTTCACCCCTGGACTATGGGTCCATAGCAATAGCTAGATGGTCGTCTTCTCCTTATGTGCTTCATTGTCGGATCTTGTGAGCTGCCTAACATGATCAAGATCATCTATCTGTAATGCTATATGTTGTGTTTGTTGGGATCCGATGGATAGAGAATATTATGTTATGTTGATTATCAATCTATTACCTATGTGTTGTTTATGATCTTGCATGCTCTCCGTTATTAGTAGAGGCTCTGACCAAGTTTTTACTCTTAACTCCAAGAGGGAGTATTTATGCTCGATAGTGGGATCATGCCTCCATTAAATCTGGGACGAAGTGACGTAAAGTTCTAAGGTTGTGGATGTGTTGTTGCCACTAGGGATAAAACATTGATGCTATGTCCGAGGATGTAGTTATTGATTACATTACGCACCATACTTAATGCAATTGTCCGTTGTTTGCAACTTAATACTGGAAGGGGTTCGGATGATAACCTGAAGGTGGACTTTTTAGGCATAGATGCATGCTGGATAGCGGTCTATGTACTTTGTCGTAATGCCCAATTAAATCCCACTATACTCATCATATCATGTATGTGCATGGTCATGCCCTCTCTATTTGTCAATTGCCCAACTGTAATTTGTTCACCCAACATGCTATTTATCTTATGGGAGAGACACCTCTAGTGAATCTGTGGACCCCGGTCCATTCTTTACATCCGAAATACAAACTGCCGCAATTGTTCTTTACTGTTCTTTGCAAACAATCATCATCATCCACACTATACATCTAATCCTTTGTTTACAGCAAGCCGGTGAGATTGACAATCTTGCTGTTACGTTGGGGCAAAGTTCTGTGATTGTGTTGTGCAGGTTCCACGTTGGTGCCGGAATCCCTGGTGTTGCGCCGCACTACATTCCTCCGCCATCAATCTTCAACGTGCTTCTTGACTCCTCCTGGTTCGATAAACCTTGGTTTCTTTCTGAGGGAAAACTTGCTACTGTGCACATCATACCTTCCTCTTGGGGTTCCCAACGGACGTGTTAACTACGCGCAATCAAGCTCTTTTTCTGGCGCCGTTGCCGGGGAGATCAAGACACGCTACAAGGGGAGTCTCCACTTCCAATCTCTTTACTTTGTTTTTGTCTTGCTTTGTTTTACTTTATTTACTACTTTGTTTGCTGCACTTATATCAAAACACAAAAAAATTAGTTGCTAGTTTTACTTTATTTACTGTCTTGTTCTCTATATAAAAAACACACAAAAAATTAGTTACTTGCATTTACTTTATTTAGTTTGCTTTATTTACTACTGCTAAAATGGGTACTGTTGAGAATACTAAGTTGTGTGACTTCACTAGTACAAATAATAATGATTTCCTATGCACACCTATTGCTCCACCTGCTACTACAACAGAATTCTTTGAAATTAAACCCGCTTTATCGAATCTTGTTATGAGAGAGCAATTTTCCGGTGTTAGTTCCGATGATGCTGCTGCCCATCTCAATAATTTTGTTGAATTGTGTGAAATGCAAAAGTATAAAGATGTAGATGGTGACATTATAAAATTAAAATTGTTTCCTTTCTCATTAAGAGGAAGAGCTAAAGATTGGTTGCTATCTCTCGCCTAAGAATAGTATTGATTCCTGGACTAAATGCAAGGATGCTTTTATTGGTAGATATTATCCCCCTGCTAAAATTATATCTTTGAGGAGTAGCATAATGAATTTTAAACAATCGGATAATGAGCATGTTGCACAAGCTTGGGAAAGAATGAAATATTCGGTTAAAAATTGCCCAACCCATGGACTGACTACTTGGATGATCATCCAAACCTTTTATGCAGGACTGAACTTTTCTTCGCGGAACCTATTGGATTCAGCTGCTGGAGGTACCTTTATGTCCATCACTCTTGGTGAAGCAACAAAGCTTCTTGATAATATGATGATTAATTACTCGAATGGCACACGGAAAGAGCTCCACAAGGTAAGAAGGTAAATTCCGTCGAAGAAACCTCTTCCTTGAGTGATAAGATTGATGCTATTATGTCTATGCTTGTGAATGATAGGACTAATGTTGATCCTCATAATGTTCCGTTAGCTTCATTGGTTGCTCAAGAAGAACATGTTGATGTAAACTTCAGTAAAAATAATAATTTCAACAACAATGCTTATCGGAACAATTCTAGTAACAAGTATAGGCCATATCCTTATAATAATGGTAATGGTTATGGTAATTCTTATGGGAATTCTTACAACAATAATAGGAACACACCCCTGGACTTGAAGCTATGCTTAAAGAATTTATTAGTACACAAACCGCTTTTAACAAATCTGTTGAAGAAAAGCTTGGGAAAATTGATATACTTGCTTCTAAAGTCGATAGTCTTGTTGCTGATGTTGATCTTTTGAAATCGAAAGTTATGCCTAATGAAAATCATAATAATAAAATTGTTACTATAGCAAATGACATCCAAGTTCGAATTAATGAGAATATTAGATTGATGGCCGAATTGCATGCTAGGTGGGAAAAAGAAGAAAATGAAAAACTAGCTAAAGAGAATAATGTAGCTAAAGTTTGGACTATTACCACCACTAGCAATGCTAATGCTCCACATGTTGCTGCACCTCCTACTAATAATGGTAAAAGAATTGGTGTTGGCAATGTTTCCACTTCTAATGCAAAGCCTGCAAAACTGCCGGAAACTGCTAAAACTGCTGAAATTTTTTCCAACATTGGGGATGATGATCCCATTGCTTTAGATTATAATGGTTTGGATTTTGATGATTGCCACATCTCTGAAGTTATAAAGTTCTTACAAAAACTTGCTAAGAGTCCTAATGCTAGTGCTATAAACTTGGCTTTCACAAAACATATTACAAATGCTCTCATAAAAGCTAGAGAAGAGAAACTAGAACGTGAAGCTTCTATTCCTAGGAAGCTAGAGGATGGTTGGGAGCCCATCATTAAGATGAAGGTGCAAGTATTTCCGTTATGCCTAAGAAAATCTATAATATGCTTGACTTGCCACCATTGAAAAATTGTTATTTGGATGTTAATCTTGCTGATCATTCTACAAAGAAACCTTTGGGGAAAGTTGATAATGTTCGCATTACCGTTAACAATAACCTTGTCCCCGTTGATTTTGTTGTCTTGGATATTGAATGCAATGCATCTTGTCCCATTATATTGGGAAGACCTTTTCTTCGAACTATTGGAGCTATCATTGATATGAAGGAAGGTAATATTAAATATCAATTTCCTCTCAAGAAAGGTATGGAACACTTCCCTAGAAAGAGAATGAAGTTACCTTTTGATTCTATTATTAGAACAAATTATGATGTTGATACTTCGTCTCTTGATAACACTTGATATACACTTTCTGCGCCTAGCTGAAAGGCGTTAAAGAAAAGCGCTTATGGGAGACAACCCATGTTGTTAATACAGTACTTTTATTTTATATTTGAGTCTTGGAAGTTGTTTATTACTGTAGCAACCTCTCCTTATCTTAGTTTTGTGCATTGTTGTGCCAAGTAAAGTCTTTGATAGTAAGGTTCATACTAGATTTGGATTACTCGCGCGAAACAGATTTCTTTGCTGTCCCGAATCTGGGCCTAATTCTCGGTAGGTAACTCAGAAAATTATGCCAATTTACGTGAGTGATCCTCAGATATGTACGCAACTTTCATTCAATTTGAGCATTTTCATCTGAGCAAGTCTAGTGCCTCAATAAAATTCGTCTTTACGAACTGTTCTGTTTTGACAGATTCTGCCTTTTATTTCGCATTGCCTGTTTTGCTATGCTTGATGGATTTTTCTATTCCATTGACTTTCAGTAGTTTTGTGCAATGTCCAGAAGTGTTAAGAATGATTATGTCACCTCTGAACATGTAAATTTTAATTGTGCACTAACCCTCTAATGAGTTGTTTTGAGTTTGGTGTGGAGGAAGTTTTGAAGGATCAAGAGAGGAGGATGATACAATATGATCAAGGAGAGTGAAAGCTCTAAGCTTGGGGATGTCCCGTGGTTCACCCCCGCATATTTTAAGAAGACTCGAGCGTCTAAGCTTGGGGATGCCCAAGGCATCCCCTTCTTCATCGACAACATTATCGGGTTCCTCCCCCGAAACTATATTTTTATTCCATCACATCTTATGTGCTTTGCTTGGAGCGTCGGTTTGTTTTTGTTTTTGTTTTGTTTGAATAAAATGGATCCTAGCATTCATTGTGTGGGAGAGAGACACGCTCCGTTGTTGCATATGGACAAATATGTCCTTAGGCTTTACTCATAGTATTCATGGCGAAGGTTGAATCTTCTTCGTTAAATTGTTATATGGTTTGAATCAGGAAATGCTACATGTAGTAATTCTAAAATGTCTTGAATAATTTGATACTTGGCAATTGTTGTGCTCATGTTTTAAGCTCTTGCATCATATACTTTGCACCTATTAATGAAGAAATACATAGAGCTTGCTAAAATTTGGTTTGCATAATTGGTCTCTCTAAAGTCTAGATAATTTCTAGTATTGAGTTTGAACAACAAGGAAGACGGTGTAGAGTCTTATAATGTTTACAATATGTCTTTATGTGAGTTTTGCTGCACCGGTTCATCCTTGTGTTTGTTTCAAATAACCTTGCTAGCCTAAACCTTGTATCGAGAGGGAATACTTCTCATGCATCCAAAATCCTTGAGCCAACCACTATGCCATTTGTGTACACCATACCTACCTACTACATGGTATTTCTCCGCCATTCCAAAGTAAATTGCTTGAGTGCTACCTTTAAAATTTCTATCCTTTACCTTTGCAATATATAGCTCATGGGACAAATAGCTTAAAAACTATTGTGGTATTGAATATGTACTTATGCACTTTATCTCTTATTAAGTTGCTTGTTGAGCGGTAACCATGTTTCTGGGGACGCCATCAACTTTACCTTTGTTGAATAATCATGTGAGTTGCTATGCATGTTCGTCTTGTCTGAAGTAAGGGCGGTTCTCACAATCAAATGGTTTGAGTATGCATACTGTTAGAGAAGAACATTGAGCCGCTAACTAAAGCCATGATCCATGGTGGAAGTTTCAGTTTTGGACATATATCCTCAATCTCATATGAGAACATTAATTGTTGCTATATGCTTATGCATTAAAGAGGAGTCCATTATCTGTTGTCTATGTTGTCCCGGTATGGATGTCTAAGTTGAGAATAATCAAAAGCGAGAAATCCAATGCGAGCTTTCTCCTTAGACCTTTGTACAGGCGGCATAGAGGTACCCCTTTGTGACACTTGGTTGAAACATATGCTATGCAATGATAATCGGTGTTAATCCAAGCTAATTAGGACAAGGTGCGGGCACTATTAGTATACTATGCATGAGGCTTGCAACTTGTAAGATATAATTTACATGATACATATGCTTTATTACTACCGTTGACAAAATTGTTTCTTGTTTTCAAAACCAAAGCTCTAGCACAAATATAGCAATCAATGCTTCCTCTGCGAAGGGCCTTTCTTTTACTTTTATGTTGAGTCAGCTCACCTATTTCTCTCCACCTCAAGAAGCAAACACTTGTGTGAACTGTGCATTGATTCCTACATACTTGCATATTGCACTTGTTATATTACTTTACATTGACAATATCCATGAGATATACATGTTATAAGTTGAAAGCAACCGCTGAAACTTAATCGTCCTTTGTGTTGCTTCAATACCTTTACTTTGATTTATTGCTTTATGAGTTAACTCTTATGCAAGACTTATTGATGTTTGTATTGAAAGTACTATTCATGAAAAGTCTTTGCTTTATGATTCATTTGTTTACCCATGTCATTACCATTGTTTTGATCGCTGCATTCATTACATGTGCTTACAATAGTATGATCAAGGTTATGATGGCATGTTACTCCAGAAATTATCTTTGTTATCGTTTACTCGCTCGGACGAGCAGGAACTAAGCTTGGGGATGCTGATACGTCTCCGACGTATCGATAATTTCTTATGTTCCATGCCACATTATTGATGATATCTACATGTTTTATGCATACTTTATGTCATATTTATGCATTTTCCGGCACTAACCTATTAACGAGATGCCGAAGAGCCGATTGCTTCGTTTTCTCGCTGCTTTTGGTTTCAGAAATCCTAGTAAGGAAATATTCTCGGAATTGGACGAAATCAACGCCCAGGGGCCTATTTTTACACGAAGCTTCCAGAAGACCGGAGGACTTACGAAGTGGGGCCACGAGGCGCCGCCACAACAGGGCGGTGCGGCCTGGGCCTTGGCCGCGCGGCCCTGGCGTGTGGGGCCCTCGTGTGGCCCCCTGACCTACCCTTCCGCCTACATATAGTCTTCGTCGCGAAACCCCCAGTACTGAGAGCCACGATACGGAAAACCTTACAGAGACGCCGCCGCCGCCAATCCCATCTCGGGGGATTCGGAGATCGCCTCCGGCACCCTGCCGGAGAGGGGAATCATCTCCCGGAGGACTCTTCACCGCCATGGTCGCCTCCGGAGTGATGAGTGAGTAGTTCACCCCTGGACTATGGGTCCATAGCAGTAGCTAGATGGTCGTCTTCTCCTTATGTGCTTCATTGTCGGATCTTGTGAGCTGCCTAACATGATCAAGATCATCTATCCGTAATGCTATATGTTGTGTTTGTTGGGATCCGATGGATAGAGAATATTATGTTATGTTGATTATCAATCTATTACCTATGTGTTGTTTATGATCTTGCATGCTCTCGTTATTAGTAGAGGCTCGGCCAAGTTTTTACTCTTAACTCCAAGAGGGAGTATTTATGCTCGATAGTGGGATCATGCCTCCATTAAATCCGGGACGAAGTGACGGAAAGTTCTAAGGTTGTGGATGTCTCTGTTGCCACTAGGGATAAAACATTGATGCTATGTCCGAGGATGTAGTTATTGATTACATTACGCACCATACTTAATGCAATTGTCTGTTGTTTGCAACTTAATACTGGAAGGGGTTCGGATGATAACCTGAAGGTGGACTTTTTAGGCATAGATGCATGCTGGATAGCTGTCTATGTACTTTGTCGTAATGCCCAATTAAATCCCACTATACTCATCATATCATGTATGTGCATGGTCATGCCCTCTCTATTTGTCAATTGCCCAACTGTAATTTATTCACCCAACATGCTATTTATCTTATGGGAGAGACACCTCTAGTGAACTATGGACCCCGGTCCATTCTTTACATCTGAAATACAAACTGCTGCAATTGTTCTTTACTGTTCTTTGCAAACAATCATCATCATCCACACTATACATCTAATCCTTTGTTTACAGCAAGCCGGTGAGATTGACAACCTCGCTGTTACGTTGGGGCAAAGTTACGTGATTGTGTTGTGCAGGTTCCACGTTGGCGCCGGAATCCCTGGTGTTGCGCCGCACTACATTCCTCCGCCATCAACCTTCAACGTGCTTCTTGACTCCTCCTGGTTCGATAAACCTTGGTTTCTTTCTGAGGGAAAACTTGCTACTGTGCGCATCATACGTTCCTCTTGGGGTTCCCAATGGACGTGTTAACTACGCGCAATCAACAGCCTCGGCCCGCGCCGCCACCGCCACGCGAGGGGGAAGGAGAGGCCTCGCCGGCGCCGGCACCGCCGCCTTGGGGCTTTGCCCGGCGACGCCTGCTGGCGGCGGCGAGGGAGGGAGGAGGAGGCGGAGGTTGGGAGAAGGAGGCGGCGCCTAGGGTTTCGCCCTGCCGCTCGCGGGAGCGGGCAGGACGAAAACAGTCAAAAAAAAGTCCTGCTACGGTAGTTTAATCCTTGAAACTACAACACTAACACAACGAAGACAACACCATAGGTCCAACTTCTTCAAAAGCGGCGCCTTTAAGAAGGGAACAGTGCACAAGCGCTGTCGTCGCCCGATCAAGATCCGGGTTTTCACTCTGAAGAAGGCCCTCACTCTCAAAACAATGCCTTCAACAAGATCATTTCTAGGCACAACCAATTAAGGCCAGACCTTTGATTTTCACCCTGAAAGGTAAGACTTTGGTCTTCTCCTGCGCAGTCGCCCCCACTTGCATGCCGCTGCTCCAAGACATGAAACACCAAGCCAACTCTTGCTCACCCCAAAGAATGGAACCTCCATTGCTAGTCCTCAGATCTCGGCTTTCATGATATTCTCACGCAGCACTATGGAACGAGAACATGCCCCGTGATATTAACATCCAGCAGAGCTTCGAAGCGATCCCTTTGAAACCAAATGGCCAAAGTAAAACACGGGTGCGCATGATCGAGTCCCACCCGATCCAGCAGTCTCCAGGCATGAATCACCCATGGAAGATCGTCGGCGGCGCCTCCCGAAACCCGTCACTCTAGCCAGGTCAAAGGGGACATAGCTTTGGCAGATCATCATCTTGACGCAAATTGGAATCCTAGGACCACCGCCTTTATTCAGGTCGCGCCCCCACGCCGGCGACCATCCCAGGCTGGCCAAGGCTGCCGCCGGAGACACCAAGTGCAGATCGCATAGTCCGGAGACACCGCGCACGCTTGGGCCCCACCGTAGCTGAGAGCCAGACCTCCACCGCCGGCTGCCGAGAGGCAAGGAGAAAAGGACCTACGGTTCCCCCTGCAGCCCGCCCCCACCCCTCCCTCTGCCACCTGTAGGCACTACAAGAAAAGTTGCCATGGCCGACGAAGTTGAAGTCGCGCCGTGGTTGCTGGTGTACCATGGCCGACGATTTTGGGTCTGTCCGTTGTGCATGTCAAAATGTTTTTTTCTCGTTTTTGAGGCCACCTAGCCCGACGAAAACGGCCAAAACGTTGCGTATGGTGGCCCGGGACGTGGTGCATCTCGAATTCTTGGGTTCGCCGGCCGAGTCAACGCAAATCCGCACCGCCGAGGGATGTAGGGCCCGAGATGGCAGCCTCTCCGGCATTGTTTTTTTCTCGATCGCGCCATCTCGTTCAACGCTCTCCGATCGAGTTACGATGCGGGATCATGGGTCCCGCATGTCATCCTCTATGAACCAAAATTCTTTCTATTCTTGGATTTTTTTTGACCCCCGATTTCCGGCTACTTCCTTTTTCTTTGATCCCTTGCCGCCTTGGAAACGTTGAGACCGCTGCTGCTAAATGGGACCCGCATGTCATCCTCTATGTGCAATCAACTTTCTTTTCTTGGTGTTTTTTTTGGCACCTCATATTTGGTAACTTGCCTTTTTCTTTCGATCCCCTGCCGCCTCTCAAACGGTGATACCGCTGCTTGCTAAATGGGACCCGCATGTCATCCTCTATGTACTATAAAACTTTCTTTTCTTGGATTTTTTTTGGCACCTCATATTTGGTCACTTACCTTTTTCTTTCGATCCCCTGCCGCCTCTCAAACGGTGAGACCGCTGCTGCTAAATGGGACCCGCATGCCATCCTCTATGTACTATTAAACTTTCTTTTCTTGGATTTTTTTGGCACCTCATATTTGGTCACTTGCCTTTTTCTTTCGATCCCCCGCCGCTTCTCAAACGGTGATACCGCTGCTGCTAATTGGGACCCGCATGTCATCCTCTATGTACAATCAAGTTTCTTTTCTTGAATTATTTTTGGCTCCTGGTATTTGGTCACTTGCCTTTTTCTTTCGATCTCATGCCACGTTGAGGACCCTGCTGGCTCATGGGACCCGCATGTCATCCTCTATGTGCTACAAAAGTTTATTTTCTTGGGTTTTTTTTCACCCTCTGATTTTCGGCTATTTCCTTTTTCTTTTGATCCCCTGCCGCCTTGGAAACGTTGAGTAAGCTGCTGACTCATGGGACCCGCATGTCATCCTCTATGTACAATCAACTTTCTTTTTCTTTTGATCTCAAGCCGCATTTGAAACGTTGAGACCGCTGCTCGCTAATTGGGACCCGCATGTCATCCTCTATGTACAATAAAGTTTCTTTTCTTGGATTATCTTTGGCTCTCGATATTTTGCCACTTGCCTTTTTCTTTCGATCTCATGCTGCCTTTGAAACGTTGAGTAAGGCTGCTGGCTCATGGGTCCCGCATGTCATCCTCTACGAACAATAAAAGTTTCCTTTCTTGGAGTTATTTTTGACCCCTAATTTCCGGCTATTTGCCT
>NC_061514.1:273372196-273470501 GCF_022539505.1 Lolium rigidum
TTTGATCAAATGTGGACCCCACGTACTAAATGGGCCAGCCCGATAGCACGAAAGTGGGACCCACAAGCTAATTGGGCCGGCCCAATAACTTCGTGGGCCGGCCCACTTGCTTTAAGGTGGACCCCACTTTGTAAATGGGCCGGCCCGATAACAGGAAAGTGGGTCACACATGTTTTGTGGGCCGGCCCTTTTGCCTGTTGACCGGTCAAATGAGTGCATTCGGCCCGGCCCACATGCTTAGTGGGCCGACCCATTAATGTTTTGACCAGTCAACCTTAGAGATTAGGCCCGGCCCACGTAACTAATGGACCAGCCCAGCTATATAGTTGACCGGTCAAACTAAGTCAGCTGGCCCGGCCCGCATACTTAATGGGCCGGCCCGCTTAAGACGTGGCGAGGCCTCGTGTGGGCCTACCATCTACCACGGGGTTTCGGCGGTTAACGCCGTTAACCGCCGCTAACGGCGTCCGCCACGTGTCGCGTTGCATGACGTCAGCAGTCAACGGGCTCCCGGAAACACTTCTGCAACGGTCCGATTTTCCGTGGCGGAAGGGCGCCCAAGCGCGACGGACCGAAAAAATCATCGTAGGACTTTGCCTGACGCAGTTTCGAAAACAGAACCCATATCGTCGGGTTAGGCCCATAGGCGACGAAAAATACCCCTTAGCGGACGATTTTGAGACGTTGTCTATCAGAACTTTTCTTGTAGTGAGGGCACACCACCCAGATCAGCCCACCATCCACGCCCGCGCAACACCTCGGGAGCCCGGCGCACCGGCCACTATCGAAGCGCGCCAAGAGCAAGGGAGGAGAGCCGCCATCACCAAGTCGCCACAGCACCAGGTAGCCGTCCAGGCCGAAGCCACCAGACCGACGGAGTAGCACGGCCTTGGCTTGGGCTTCTCCGCGCCGCATAGCCGAGGGAGTCTCGAGCCTCACCCGCCACCACCGACCGGAGCCGCCGCGCCGGGATCCAGATTCCGCCACCGCGAGGGACAGCCGGAGGCCCCCATCCCCTTTGGGAACGAGGTCCGCCGCCACCGCGGATCCATCCAGCGGCAGCGGCGGTGGGAGAGATGAGGTCGGCCGCCCGACGAGGGCTAGGGTTTGGGGTCTCCCGGGCCACCAGAGGTGGCGACACGGGAGTCAGCCACCTAATAAAACATATTCATTACATCTATGTTTATTAAACAAAATTCCCTTAATTTTCTAGGTTTAAATACAACTTCTTAGTATTTCTTCGAACTGTTCAAGCTTTCAGAACAAGAATTTTCTTATGTCTCCAACTCTTCACTCATTTGTTCATTTTATTTATGCTAACTTGGGTGCCCTATTTTCACCTTGCATCCACTACAATAAAACCTGCTTGTCGAGGCACTTCTCTAAAGACACTCTATGATTTGCATCTATATATCAAGTTATTAAATAATCATGTATAGACACTTTTTTAGACACCATGTAAAGTGGCTTAACTATAGAGACACTAGTTGAGATATTTATGTCGTATCAAATGCGTGCTTGAAGGCATTCTATAAGACACTTAAGAAATTGCCGCAATAAATTATATAGAGGAATTTATAAGACACTTCCCAAAGTGACAAAAAAAATTAGCTAGAGAGATGATTTGAGACTCTTTTCACATTCTGTAGAGGCATTTTACATAATTTTGAATTTTGAGCCATTCAATATAAAAACTGATAAGAATTTTTTAAAGATTATTACCAAGATGTTATGTGAGACTAAGTGGCTGGGCAGGAGAACACAAACGTTTCCTCAAGATATTAAGTTTGAGAATTACATCCAACGTGCTCATAATTTATTTTTCTCTATGGTAGAGAATAATGGCATAAGAAATGTCTTTACTTATGTCTTCTACAATGTATAGACAATATGTAGTGTCTCTGCAAAATATCTTACAGTATGTAAAGACATTCTACGATTGTCATTTAGTCCTAGACACATTGCGTGTAGTGGCACTTATGTGATAGTACTTAACAAATGTCTCTACTCTAATATAGAGGCAGCGATAATGTCTCTAGCAGATCAAAATAATGTCTCTACGAACTATTTTTCTTGTAGTGATCATTAAAACCACTAAATACAGGATAAAGAACCAAATCGACAATTTTAATCTTTGAGGGGACAAGAAACTGTAAAATTGTGGTTTAATGACTGTCAGAGTTTGACAATAATTGAGAGGCTAAAGATACATGCAACATGTAATAGCTATCATGCTTATAGCCATTCCCTAGCATTTATCAATCGATGATAATATAAACTCGGCTTGCGCACCAATCTTCAATTTTTCTTATTCTTTTTATTTATTCCTTCAGAAAGAGATAAGAATTGGTTTGGTGAATCGGAAACAATTTTATTTTATAGAAAAATTAAAGTAAAAATTGCAGCAGCGCACCAATCTAGATGTACGCGACTGTATTACTCGTCGCGGTGTGCTCGTACTGGTAGCGGAGAGGAGAGTGGGACAGGTGACTACTAGGTGGGCCCTAGCTGCACTGGGGTCGAGAAACTTCCTGCAGCGCGCCGAATGAGGCACGCGACTTTTATGTCCATACTAAAAGTGCACCGTATAAGCGCATGCGACAAGTAACATTTATTGATAGCTTACCTCAATTTGACCTGCTGCTACTAGTAGAAGAAAACTTTGCACCCCAACAAAGGCTAGAAATTTCATAAAAAAATCCTTCGAGATGACGATGTGTTATGTATTTTAGTAGTTAGGAATATTAAGAAATGTGAATTTTGACCTATTTTGCAAAATGGTAAAATGGCTTTCGATTTTGCACAAGCTCTCCGATTAATTTTTTTTAATGAAAATGTATCTACGAAAAAAGTTACATCCGATTTCAATGGGCTACGCAGTTTTACCGATTTTTTTTTAGAATCCGCAAAATCGCAATGGAAAAAAAGAGTTTTTTTTAGGTTTTAGAAATTTCAGATCTGAAATTTTTCAAAATAATTCACTTTCCGACTTTCCCCACCTCATCTTCTACAGCTTCTTCACCTTCTCTCTCCTCCTCTTCCACTTCTCCACCTTCTTTCCCTCCTCCTTTCCACTTCTCTACCCTCTCCACAAAGGTGACCACCACCCCCGACGACAAGTAAAACTCCTCTCCCAGGAAGGTGACCATCTCCTCTCACGACGGCGACCACCACCGACTATCTGCTCTAGCACCCACCTTCGACTACATGCTCCACCATCGCCGATTACTTGCTCTAACGCCGAGCTCCGCCACCGCGGATGCCCTGATTTGGCCGTCTCCTCTCGTCAATGCCTTCAAGAGGCGCCATGGGCTCGATTTATTTTTTTGTTCTTAGTATGTTTTCTGTAAAATCACGTCGACATGGTTCTAGCTTTTTTTTGTGTGTAAATTCCAAAAAATCACACTTGCAGCGGACCGGACCAACGCACGCGACTAATAATTTATTGGCACCGTGGCGAGTATGCACACGACTAGTACCTAGCATGCTAGTCGTGTACCGTGTAGGCACGCGACTAGTAGGACTTTACCATTGGCGAGGTACCAGTCGCAGGTTTCTCACCCGCGACTACTAATCTATATCCAGATGCGACTGGTAGGCTATTCTGTACTAGTTTTAATTTACATTGTAACTCTTTTATGTTGAACATATTTTATAACTATTGCAAATACTGCCACGAGCCTTAGAACAAGAAGTTAGGAAAGTGGGATTTTTATGAGTCTTGTTAGACAAACATGCTTCATTGTGTTGGACAACTTTTTCTCATTATTCCACTTCAATGCAAATGGGTATGTCCGTGCCACTATTAAAGAAACTCATTCATTCTCTTGTACAACATGATGGTGCGATTGAAGGATACAAGCAAATCTTACATAACTGGTTATTATAAAGGTTTGTTTGGAGATCCAGAGGAGGGTACCTTCTCGATGGATGAAACCCGAGTTGATGACATTCCTCAAGTTTTCGATGAGGAAAATTATCTCCTTACTAATCCTTATTCTGAGGAAGGAAGTAAAGAAGACAGTTTTTCAGATCGAACGCAATAAAGCGTCAGGTCCGAATGGTTTTCCAGTAGAGGTCTATCAAAATTTCCAGTATATTATCAAGCGACTTGATGGAGCTTTTTGGTGCTCTTCATGCTGAACAACTTGAGCTTTTTTACGTAAATATTGGTGAGATTATTTTATTGCTAAAGATTAATGAAGCAGGAAGGATTCAACTTATATAGTTTGATCTTCCTACTTAATGTTTTCCTTAAAATTTTCACGAAGGCCTGCTACTATTAGACTTAATTCGATGGCTGATCATGTGGTTCACCCAACTCAAACTTACTTTATGCAAGGAAGATATATCCCAGATATATTTATAACCTTGCATGAGACAATACATGAGTTACATCAAAAAAATGAATGGTGTTATCCTACAGATTGACTTCAAAAATGCCTACGATAAAGTTAAGTGTTGTATTTTCTGAAAGCATTTTCTGATGTGTGGCACACTCTAATACATAACTTTGTTTGTGGAGGAAGTGTAGTCATTAAACTCAACGATGATGTTGGCAGATACTTACTGGTGAAAAAAGGTGTAAGGCAAGACGATCTACTATCATCCATGTTATTTAGTATCGTAGCTGATATGTTAGCTATAATCATTGAGCGTGCAAAAGTTGGTGGGCAAATTGAAAGGGTAGTGCCTCACATTGTTGATGGTAGACTATCCGTTCTTCAATATGTTGATGATATAAATTTTTGTATGGAACATGACCTTGAAAATAAGAAATCTGAAATTAATTTTATGAGCTTTCGAGCAATTATCTAGTCTGAAAATTAACTTCCACAAAAGTGAGTTTATTTGTTTTGGTGAAGTCCAAGATGAGGCTAACCTCTATACCGAGTTTTTTGGTTGCGGGTTGGGTTAGTTTCCAATTTGCTATTTAGGAATTCCAATTCATTTTTGGAGGCTCACAAATTCTGAATGAAAACATGTCGAGGAGAGACTACAAAAGCGGCGTATTAGTTGGAAAGTAAAATTACTATCGCTGGGTGGAAAATTGGTTCTCATTAATTTAGTATTAACGAATATGACACTTTATATGATTTTATTCTTCCAATTATACAAAAGCGTCTTGCATCGATTAGATTCTTTTGGCAAGGAGATAGTGATAAGAAAAAAATACCTACTTACTAAGTGGAGTGTTCTTTGTCTCCCAAAATAGCAAGGATTGCTAGGTTTTCAGGACCTATATGTTAAGAATAGGGCCCTCTTAGGTAAATACATGTACAAGCTACTTACCGAGGATGGCGTATGGCAAACCATTTTGAGGAGAAAGTATGTTGTCTCCCGTGTGCTATCTTAAGTTTATTGGGAACCCGTGGATTCAAATTTCTAGGCTTGCTGACACCTTCGATCCGGATTATGGATTGTAGTATGATAAGCTTTTTCCCTAGTAGGCCTAGGTTTAATCGAACCTTAGGAAGCACTGCTAAAATGGTGTAAAGGAAACATCTACAAGACTTGCTAGTTTATTTTATTTTATGTTTACCGGACCTTTCTAGTTTAATTTTAAGGGTGTTCTGTTCAATGATGGAAATAGGACAGGGTTAAAGTTTCTCCTGCAGCTATGCATACATATATAATTGAAGCGCATATGTGTAACAAATAAAATAGAGATAATAGATTTATGAGTAGCACATCCGCAAGTACTCTTGCCCCTAAAGCCAGAGGTGACAAGAGCCTCTTGGTCCAACCATTATCCTCACAACCGCAAGTAATAATAGTTATTAAGCATATGAGTACAAACCAAAGCATTAAGATAGATGATTGTGCCGTGATCCCGAATGAATCATTAAAAATATACCGTTACTTTCCCCTTTATGTCACTGAGGTTTCGCAGTAGCACGCCGTTCTCCACTCATCCCACCTCTTTCCTTGATCTATCCGAATGATATGGGTACCCGCAGATCATCAAAACGAGGCAAAGAGACAAGGATACATGATTGCAAAACTCTTATTCAATCCATACACATATAGTAAGATTAGATGCACATAAATGTTGTGAGGATTCACCCCAACCCGCAGCCCGTGAGGACTACTCACACATAATGTCAAGATCAATAACAAAGATAGAAATTATTGTGGAAAATACTTAGATTGAAATATCAATATTCTTACGATGGTTGCCAATTCTCAAGGAGATCTCTATTACAATGATGATGGCTATGGCTCTTAAGGAGATTGGAGATGGAGTGGATGAACTATGGTGGTGGATCTCCTTGGTGCTGTGCAAATGGATCTGATGGATGGCGGCTCAGTTTGGCGATGAATGACTCTCTTTTTGGCGTTGGGTCCTTCACGAAACTTATAGATTTTAACCTCAGGTATGCTGCGGCACATGGTATGGGCGGACGGTACGGGTGGGGCTTTCCCGTACCGATGCCCGTTAAAGTCCCTGGAACCGCCTCTTCAAGCGTAGTCAACTTTGCCATACTACTGACGTGATTTTCTTCAGTAATTGTAGGTCCATTTTGTCATTATGACGTGATTTCGTGCATATCATCCAAAAATAGAAGATATTGCACATATTTTCATTAATTAGTCATTAGTGGCAACTTGAGAGGTAACTTAGTCAATTTCTTGACTTAGCTAAGGGTTTAAACGCGAGAAAAAAGTGATGTATTTCACAGCCATCAACTTCGCCAAGCTTAAACTTGATCGTCCTCGAGCAAGAAATAAGGAACTTGGCATTTAAACAAAAATAACAAGAAAGCAAAATCACTTACAAGTGGTAGCCTTATGAGTTCAACGCTTCTTCAGTTTGAAATCTTATCATAGTTAGAGAAGTGCCAAGAATATAATACAAGCACCGGTAACTCGAGACAATCACAATAAAGATTATAAGTATGAATAACTAGTTGTGTAAACAATCACTCTAGATTAAGTAGTTAACTCTCAGTTTGCCAAGGAACACTGGAAGTTTATTATCATCAAAATTAAGTATGCGCATTCATGTTAAAAGAGGTATAAGCAATGAAGTATCTTAATTACGCCAACATTAATTGGTCAAGGCTGTCAAAACACTTACTATCTATTCATTCTCTTTCAAGAAATATTCATCTAGTAGTAGAGAGTCCATGCGAAGACTTGAGAAGTGATACTTTTGGATTCCTTTGATAGTTTCCAAGCAAGAGTCATGCATGACCTTTTTAATAATATTTGCAACACTCAAGGGTCCAGTAGTACGCGCGAGTAGCTGGCTACCCGCACCTTCAACTCATATAAGAAATTGGGATGTATACCTCAAATCTTTCATAAGCTAGTGGAGTTGCTAGCATCCCAAGAGTGCGCACAACAGTTTGTAGACACGCGTAAAGAAATATCATACTTTGATTCACAATATTACAGCTTGACATGCATCTCAGCTACCACTAGGTTTCAATTCTATCAAACAACTCCTGTCTATCAAGTCTATCCTAACATCTATGGAGTTAAGTATCCTCAAAGTTAAACCCTTAATACAGTCAGTCATCATACAGGTCATAATTTTAGACTATTTCTTGCTATACTTGTTTGGCAATATTATTTCCAAGGAAAGACACAGTTAACTAAATAAATTAGAGTAAGAGATTTCACAATTAATTAAGCATACAAATAAAAACGCTAACCCAATTTCTTCAAATCACTCCCACTAGTACCATATCTTAACAAGTCTACTAACTAGCATAAACAATTTTAAACTTCTAAAGTGGGATACATAAGACATACCTCTTGTAGGCGACTTCATATTTCTCTTCTTTGTGATGTGTTCCTTCAAAACTCTTGGTAAATCTCTCTCATTAATGATATCAAAGCAAAGAGGCAAATGAAGTTCAGCTCTTTCAAGAACAAGGATAAAAGGAAAAATCTTTTTGTATTTTTGTGAATTGGGATTGAGAGGGAAAAATAAAAAGATTGACGACAAAGTAAGGAACTAAAAACAAATAAAAAGGAAAATGAACTAGAACGGAAAAAAAAAGCGAAGTGTTGGAACAGACTAACACACGTGTTTCAAAGCTCTTTCAAAGAGTTGGAGTATAAATTTATTCAACACAAATAAGAATGCTTGAGGAATACATCCCTAAGCTTAGGCTTTTGCAATCCCTCTTGTTGAGCTCATTGTGGTTGAGGATAATTCCCAAAGTTCCATCGGCGCTCCAATGAGTGAACTTGGAATTGAGATCAGTGGTGTTGTCTCGAAGGGTGATGGAGTGGTTTCTTAGGTTCTCAATGTTTTCTTTTGAGCGCATACATGTCCTGACAGGTGGTGAAGTCGTGGAGTGGCTCCTGCTCCTGTTATGGTCTTGCATGTTCTTGTTCAACTTCCTCTTCTCCTTCAGGTTCATCTTGTTGTTGTGGTATATTTGCCTCCACCTACGCATCATAATGCAAACGCCTATCCTCGAGAGAGAATAAACCATTAAACAGAGAGGCATCGATCAAGTGATTAGCTCCCGGTATATTGAAGTAATATCTACCATCTATCTTTCAAAACCATACCACATGCATTCAGAGTAGAAAAACCAAGACGGGGAGGGCCTTCCAATGCGCGTAAATTACTTACATTGATGATAAGTCCTCTTGTCAAGATGGTTGATAACCCACAAGTATAGGGGATCGCAACACTCTTCGAGGGAAGTAAAACCCAAATTTATTGATTCGACACAAAGGGAGGTAAAAAAATACTTATAAGCCTTAACAACTGAGTTGTCAATTCAGCTGCACCTGGAAAAGCACTAGTAACAGGGGTGATGTGAAAGCAGCAGTAATATGAGAGCAATAGTAACAGTAACACGAGCAGCAAGTAATAAGTAACACAGAGGCAATGGCACCAGAAAATAGTTGATACTACTTCCAATGACATGCAGGACGAGGTATATGATGATGAGAGATGGACCGGGGTTCCCAGCTATCTTCACTAGTGGTAACTCTCCAATAACAAGTGTTGGGTGAACAAATTACAGTTGGGCAATTGATAGGATTGAAATAGCATTGAGACAGAACATCAAGATTATTAATCATGTAGGCATGTTTTCCATATATAGTCATATGTGCTCGCAATGAGAAACTTGCATAACATCTTTTGTCCTACCAGCCGGTGGCAGCCGGGCCTCAAGGGAATCTACTGGAAATTAAGGTACTCCTTTTAATAGAGCACCGGAGCAAAGCATTAACACTTGGTGAAAACATGTGATCCTCATACCTACACCTTCCCCTCCAGTTATCCCAGTTGCTGTCACTCTGGGGCCTCGGGTTCCGGACATAGACATGTGCAAACAACTTGTAGATACAATCTAAGCAATAAGTATAGAGCTTAAATCTAAGATCATGCCACTCTTGCACTAGTGACAAGCATTAAACACAACAAGATTGCAGCAACAGTAACTTCACAAACTTTATAGATAGACTAATCATAATGAAACAATCCATCGGATCCCAACAAACACAACACCGATTACATCAGATGAATCTCAATCATGTAAGGCAGCTCATGAGATCATTGTATTGAAGTACATGGGAGAGAGAATACCAACTAGCTACTGCTAGAACCCGTAGTCCATGGGGGAACTACTCACGGAGCATGATGGAGGCGGTGGCGTCGATGGAGATGGCTTCCGGGGGCACTTCCTCGTCCCGCGGCGTGCCGGAACAGAGACTTCTGTCCCCCGAAACGGAGTTTCGCGATGGCGGCGGCGCCCCTGGAGTCTTTCTGGAGTTTCGTCAATTCGTGTAGGGGTTTTAGGTCGCGAGGGACTTTATAGGCGAAGAGGCAGAGTCGGAAGGGCCACGGGGCCCCCTCCCCATAGGCTGGCGCGGCCAGGGGGCCACCCGCGCCGCCTTATGGTGTGGGCCCCCTGCTGCCCGCCTCCGACTCTCCTTCGGTGTTCTGGAACTTTCCGGGGAAAATAAGATATTTGGTCTTTGTTTCGTCGAATTCCGAGAATATTGCCCGAACAGCCTTTCTGGAACCAAAAACAACACAAAACAGGAACTGGCACTTCGGCATCTTGTTAATAGGTTAGTTCCGGAAAATGCATGAAATCATTATAAAGTGCGAGCAAAACATGTAGGTATTGTCATAAAACTAGCATGGAACATCAGAAATTATAGATACGTTGGAGACGTATCAACCATCCCCAAGCTTAGTTTCTACTCGCCCTCGAGTAGGTAAACGATAAAAAGAATAATTTCTGTAGTGACATGCTACTTACATAACCTTGATCATACTATTGTAAAGCATATGAGATGAATGAAGTGACTCAATGCAACGATCTATAGTTTGCTAACAAATTGATAACATATAGCAATACTTTTCATGAATAGTACTTTGAAGACAAGCATCAAAAAGTCTTGCATAAGAATTAACTCATAAAGCAATAAATTCAAAGTAAAGGCATTGAAGCAACACAGAGGAAGATTTAAGTTTCAGCAGCTGCTTTCAACTTTCAACATGCATATCTCATGGATAATTGTCAACACAAAGTAATATGATGAGTGCAAATAAGCAAGTATGTAAGAATCAATGCACTGTTGACACAAGTGTTTGCTTCTAAGATATAAGGAAGTAGGTAAATTGACTCAACATAAAGTAAAAGAAAGGCCCTTCGCAGAGGGAAGCAGGGATTAAATCATGTGCTAGAGATTTTTAAGTTTTGAAATCATATAGAGAGCATAAAAGTAAAGTTTTGAGAGGTGTTTGTTGTTGTCAACGAATGGTAGTGGGCACTCTAACCCCCTTGCTAAACAGACTTTCAAAGAGAGGCTCCCATGAAGGACGTTATCTCTACCAGCAAAGTAGATCATCCCTCTTCTCTTTTGTTTACACATGTACTTTAGTTTTATTTATGGTTGACACTCCTCCCAACCTTTTTCTTTCATAAGCCATGGCTAACCGAATCCTCGGGTGCCTTCCAACATTCACATACCATGAAGGAGTGTCTATTTGCAAAATTAAGTTGCTTACTGATGAATCAGGGCAAAACATGTGAAGAGAATTATTAGTGAAGGTTAATTAATTGGGGCCGGGAACCCCGTTGCCAACTCTTTTTGCAAAATTATTGGATAAGCGGATGAGCCACTAGTCCATTGGTGAAAGCTGCCCAACAAGATTGAAAGATAAAACACCACATACTTCCTCATGAGCTATAAAACATTGACACAAATAAGGGGTGATAACTTTTGAATTGTTTAAAGGTAGCACATGAAGTATTTACTTGGAATGGCAGAAAAATACCACATAGTAGGTAGTTATGGTGGACACACATGGAATAGGTTTTGGCTCAAGGTTTTGGATGCACGAGAAGCATTTCCTCTCAGTACAATGCTTTGGCTAGCAAGGTTGTTTGAAGCAAACACAAGTATGAACCGGTACAGCAAAACTTACATAAGAGCATATTGCAAGCATTATAAGACTCTACACTGTCTTCCTTGTTGCTCAAACACTTTTACCAGAAAATATCTAGACCTTAGAGAGACCAATCATGCAAACCAATTTCAACAAGCTGTACGGTAGTTCTCCACTAATAGGTTCAAACTACATGGTGCAAGAGCTTAATCATGATCTACTTGAGAGCTCAAAACAATTGCCAAGTATCAAATTATCCAAGACAATATGAGACATTTTCTGTTTCCAACCAAATAACAATAAGTGCAATAGCTTCCAACTTTTGTCATGAATCTTAAAAGTAAAACGAAGAACACCAGTGTTCATATGAAAAAGCGGAGCGTGTCTCTCTCCCACACAAGGATTGCTAGGATCCGAATATATTCAAACAAAAACAAAAATAAAAACACACAGACGCTCCAAGTAAAGCACATAAGATGTGACCGAATAAATATATAGTTTCACTAGAGGTGACCTGATAAGTTGTCGATGAAGAAGGGCTTGCCTTGGGCAAACCCAAGCTTAGACACTTGAGTCTTCTTGAAATATGCAGAGATGAACCACGGGGGCATCCCCAAGCTTAGACTTTTCACTCTTCTTGATCATATATCATCCTGCTCTCTTGATCCTTGAAAACTTCCTTCACACCAAACTTCTCATAAACTTCATTAGAGGGGTTAGTACTCAAAAAAATTTAATCCACTTTGGCCCTGTAGTGACACATTGCAAGAACTCAATAAAACATTAGCTACAGCTCTCCACGCATAGAAAGCCTCACTTAAAGTTCACAAGAGACAAATACAAAAAAACAGAGACAGAATCTGTCAAAACAGAACAGCCAGTAAAGACGAATTTTTAAGAGGTACTTCCGTTGCTCAAATCAGAAAACTCAAAACTAATGAAAGTTGCGTACATATCTGAGGAACACGCATGAAAATTGCCAGATTTTTCTGAGTTTCCTACAGAGAGACCTACTCAAATTCGTGACAGATAGAAATCTGTTTCTGCGTTGAAATCCAAATCTAGTATCAACCTTCTATTAGAGACTTTACTTGGCACAACATTGTAATAAAATAAAGATAAGAAGAGGTTGCTACAGTAGCAAAAACTTCCAAGACACAACTAAACAGTAGCAAAATAAAGATATGGGTTATGTCCCAAGAAGTGCTTTCTTTATAGCCATTATGATGGGCTCAGCAGTTTTAGTGATGTACTCGCAAGAAATAAGAGTTGAAGCAAAGGAGAGCATCAAAAAGCAAGTTCAAAACACATTTAAGTCTTACCCACTTCCTATGCATAGGAATCTTGTACACAAATAAATTCATGAAGAACAAAGTGACAAGCATAGGAAGATAAAACAAGAGTAACTTCAAAAGTTTCAGCATATAGAGAGGTGTTTTAGTACCATGCAAATTTCAACAACCATATTTTTCTCTCTCATAATAATTTTTAGTAGCTTCATGAGCAAACTCAACAATATAACTATCACATACAGCATGCTTTCCATGATCTACAAACACATAATTTTTATCAAGCTCAAAAATAATGGGATTAAAACTTTCAAACCCACTTTTATCAATATAACAAGATGATTGATCAATCTCAAAAGATATGGGACTCCTAGATAAAGTCAAGATCTCTCCAATCTCATTTTCATTAGTATATTATCAAGTAACATAGGACTATCATCTAGAGATTTATCATAAACATTTGCCAAGCAAAACTCTTTAGTACCATGCATTTCGACATCAGGCACAAACAAAGCATTATCATAAGATTTATCAAAATGGCATGGATTATCATAAATAACAGTATCATAATTACTCTCACAAGTTTTACTCATAGGGAATATTTCAAGAGAATCCACAGGAACATAACATTCATCCTCCTTTGGTAAGCATGGAGGACAATCAAATAGTGTAAGAGATAAAGAGTTACTCTCATTAGAAGGTTGGCATGGGTAGCTAATCCATTCTTCCTCCTTTTGTTCATCACTCTCCTCTTCTTTTTCATCCAATGAGCTTTCGGGTTCATCAATCTCCTCCTCTTTTTCATCCAATGAGCTTTCAGGTTCATCAATTTCTTCTTCCACTGGTTCCTGCAAATTGTGAGTGCATTCTTGTGCATTAATAAGTCTCTCTTTATAATCAATGATATAAGGATTATCGCTATAACTTTCTATGAAAAAATTAAGGATAGAAGAGACATAATCTTTAAGGTCCTTACAAACAACACAAGTTTCATAATTTTTAGACATGAAGGATTCTATCTCAGAGGCTCCCATAAATATGACAAATTGTTCTACCTCTTCGAACCCAAAATGAATATAGCTATTCCAATTATAGTTCTTAATTAAAACTTCCTCACTAAAGCCACATTGAAATTTAAGATGTTTAGTATCCTGTTTAGAGCAACAGTTTATATCATGGCGTTTAAGCAAGATTTTAGCAAGTGTATTCAATTTTTCTATCACAGCACTCATAACTTTACCCGTTCTTGATTCTCTATAATTATTATATAATACTATAAGCTCCAAATAGGTTGTAGGTTCTCCCATAACAACAGTTTTTAATTTTTAGGTTTTTCAAATTTTTATGGATTTTTGGGTATATAGGGAAAACAAGACAAAAACAAACTAGACAAAAGTAAACTAAGCAAAATAATACTAGACAGAAATAAACTAAGCACAAATAAACTAGACAAAAGTAAACTAAGAAAAACAAAATAAAATAAAACAGAGAGAGAGGTAGAGTGTACTCCCCGTGTGAACTTATGAGTAGAGCTATGCCTTCCCGGCAACGGCGCCAGAAAATAGTCTTGATAACCCACAAGTATAGGGGATCGCAACGAGTCTTCGAGGGAAGTAAAACCCAAATTTATTGATTCGACACAAGGGGAGGTAAAGAATACTTATAAGCCTTAACAACCGAGTTGTCAATTCAGCTGCACTGGAAATGCACTAGTAACAGGGGTGATGTGAAAGCAGCAGTAATATGAGAGCAATAGTAACAAGTAACACAGCAGCAATGAATGAGTAACACGAGAGGCAATGGCACCAGAAAATAGTTGATACTACTTCCAATGACATGCAGGACGAGTATATGATGATGAGAGATGGACCGGGGTTCCCAGCTATCTTCACTAGTGGTAACTCTCCAATAACAAGTGTTGGGTGAACAAATTACAGTTGGGCAATTGATAGGATTGAAATAGAATTAAGAGAGAACATCAAGATTATTAATCATGTAGGCATGTTTTCCATATATAGTCATACGTGCTCGCAATGAGAAACTTGCATAACATCTTTTGTCCTACCAGCCGGTGGCAGCCGGGCCTCAAGGGAATCTACTGGCAATTAAGGTACTCCTTTTAATAGAGCATCGGAGCAAAGCATTAACACTTGGTGAAAACATGTGATCCTCATAACTACGCCTTCCCCTCCAGTTATCCCGATTCTCTGTCACTCGGGGCCTCGGGTTCCGGACATAGACATGTGCAAACAACTTGTAGATACAATCTAAGCAATAATTATAGAGCTTAAATCTAAGATCATGCCACTCTTGCACTAGTGACAAGCATTAAACACAACAAGATTACAGCAACAATAACTTCACAAACTTTATAGATAGACTAATCATAATGTAACAATCCATCGGATCCCAACAAACACAACACCGATTACATCAGATGAATCTCAATCATGTAAGGCAGCTCATGAGATCATTTTATTGAAGTACATGGGAGAGAATACCAACTAGCTACTGCTAGAACCCGTAGTCCATGGCGGAACTACTCACGGAGCATGATGGAGGCGGTGGCGTCGATGGAAATGGCTTCTGGGGGCACTTCCCCGTCCCGGCGGCGTGCCGGAACAGAGACTTCTGTCCCCCGAAACGGAGTTTCGCGATGGCGGCGGCGCCCCTGGAGTCTTTCTGGAGTTTCGTCAATTCGTGTAGGGGTTTTAGGTCGCGAGGGACTTTATAGGCGAAGAGGCGGAGTCAGAAGGGCCACGGGGCCCCCTCCCCATAGGCTAGCGCGGCCAGGGGGCCACCCGCGCCGCCTTATGGTGTGGACCCCCTGCTGCCCGCCTCCGACTCTCCTTCGGTGTTCTGGAACTTTCCGGGGAAAATAAGATATTTGGTCTTTGTTTCGTCGAATTCCGAGAATATTGCCCGAACAGCCTTTCTGGAACCAAAAACAACAGAAAACGGAACGAGCACTTCGGCATCTTGTTAATAGGTTAGTTCCGGAAAATGCATGAAATCATTATAAAGTGCGAGCAAAACATGTAGGTATTATCATAAAACTAGCATGGAACATCAGAAATTATAGATACGTTGGAGACGTATCAATGGTGATGACTTCCCCTCCACATATGGGGCCCCGAGCTTCAAGTGCTTGGTGGTTCAGGAGGATGAGAAGGGCGCCCAAGTTTGGGTGGATGTTGTTGTCTGGGAACACAACTTTTATGAGGATCATCATGTCCTCTTCATTGAGTCTTCTGAAATCACCACGTGCCTGCAAGGTGTTAGCAATAACATAGTACAAATAACGAATAGCAGGACACTCAATACAATTTCCGTCGGGGAGTGTGCTAGATATGCTCATCCTAGCAAAATATCTGCTAGGTGATGGATTCAGAATAAAGCAGCGGTTGGCGGTGGTGCTATTCTCAAAGCCATAGTAGTTGTAGCACTCATCTAGAGTCATCTCATACTCACGGTTCATCAAACAGAATGATATCCGGTCGACTCCGGGTTGATTCTACTCAGAGTTGTTGCACTATCCCACATTATGCTTGAGGGTGCTGAGAAACACATAAACAAATTATCTATTATAGCTTGCGCTAGCTTTTGTTGTAATATGTTGGAGGTAGCCTAAGAGTGGCAAAGGACAAAAATAATCTGCGGTAGGGAAAACTCTAAAAAAATGATGGACAAATCAAAATCGTGCCAAGACATTAATGCTATATATATAATTCTAACACAATCATTTAGTATGATAGAAATAGAAACATATTTAAATATAAGTAAAAGTTAAAAAATACTAATAATAAATCTTTAGTGGCATATAGAAGTCCTCCGTAATGATAAAGCTCTATCTTGTTTTTTTTTAACTTTCGTACTTTTATCGATATTTTTTTTAATATTCCTTGCTAAATGTAACACATCAGCAAGTCACCAAGAAGCCACCACAGACATCTTGTTACACAATCGGTTTCGGTGATCTTTGTCACCAAGAAAACCCTTTCAAATGTTGTTTCTCCATTGATAAAAGCAATAGTACAATGAGACGATAAACCACATTAAACATGCATTATGTGCCTTTAAAATATCAATATAATCTCTAAAGTCTTGTGTTATGAGTGTATTAATAATGATTAATCTCATGCTTATAATAATATTCATGTATGATAAATCTGTGTAAGAAGAGCAATCTTATTCACATCGAACCTAAAAGAATGAATCTCATGAGTGAAGACAAGAAAAGTTCTGAAGCAAATCTGAAGATAACTAATTAGACGATGGTCAAAATTGGCGGCAATAAAGTCAATAACGCACAGGATATTGTTTAGAGTAATGTCTTTTTATGCTAATAATTAGCTGTTGCAAACAGAGAGAGTTAGTTTTGGACTAGGCTTTGGGTTGAAATTGGCTATGCGCAGTGTTCACTCAAACAAACATATAACTGGTGTTCCTAGGTGCCCGGGCACCATACGTAGATACACGTATTTTTGCTTTGTAGTACACATACCTGAGGGTATACATACCTAGGTTACACATACCTAAGGTATACATACCTAAGATATGCATACTCAAGTGATACATACCTAATATATTGCATACCTAAGGTGTACGTACACTGATACGTGTATATATATGTTAGGTATGTGTAACTTGCATGTGTGTATGTTAGGTATGTAAATGTTAGGTATGTGTAACTTGTATGTGTATATATTAGGTATGTAAACCTTAGGTATGTGTAATTTAGACACGTACACTCCAGGTATATACGAAATACACGTTTGGTGCCCATGCTCCTAACAACATATCTGACGTGTGGGCCCTGATTTCTATACCGTATTCTTTAATTATACAAATTTTATTTAGAAATGTATATCACATTTATGAGACAATTTAAAAGGATGTGCATCATAATGGCTCAAATATTTTGTATGCAAGTAATGCATATGTTTTTTTGACACCTCGTGCATATGTTTTCTACAGCTATGTTGCCCCCGTTTTTTTTTATTAAAACATGCTGCTTACATTTGTGATATACTTTTTATTTACATATTGTCATATGATTATAGCAATACATTATACAAATTTAGGCCCACATGTCAGATACTCTATTAAGGATTGTAAAACATATATTTAGGATAGCTACAACATATATTGGTGTTCCTACAATTTTCTCTGGGTAGCAGTTTCTTAGGATATAATTTGTCATGTCAATTTGTGACTTCATAGGTGACATTGAACTAATTAAGGTAGTACCCTCTTTTGCAAAAGTTTTGTCGATCTATCAATATTCATTAACAATAGTACAAACATCCCCAAAAGTATTATAAATTATAAATAGTATTTAGACCACCTAGCGATAATTACAAATACTCTAGAGCATGCCGAAGGCGCGCCGCCGTCCTAGCCCTTCCATCACCGGAGCCGGAATTTTTTTTTCATGGCATAATTTGTTGTAGTAGACAGATGAGAATTCGTCGTGCTGGTGTCCCCAAAAACTAGAATACAAGATAGCAACCATCAGCAATGATACCAAACATAAATCAAAAAGACTAGCCCGATTGACAGGAGCAAAGATGAAAACCAACTGAATTCCAGGAGATACATTAGATTCAGGACTCTGCGTGCCCTCCACTGACGGTAGACGTACCACGAGAGTGAGGATGTGATGAAGGAAACTTTATTTTAACTTCCGTAAAAGACACTGAAGAATCATCCCGCTATGTACCATTCCTCTGGCATAAGTGTAGTAGTTTCGATTTCTAGACGTACCACGAGAGCACGAGAGCGAGGATGTGGTGAAGGAAACTTTATTTTAACTTTCGTATAAGGAATCATCCCGCTACGTACCGTTCATTTGGCACAAGTAGTAGTTTTCTTGCACGTCGATTTCTAGACTTGTAGCCTTATAGGGCCAATAACAGCCAAGGCCGGTCGTTGTCGTCTCCGATTAATCTACCCGATCGATCGAGTATCTTATCCGTGCAAAACTAACACGCTTCAGCGATTTTTTTTGAAGTGTGGCATAAGGAAGGGGCGGGATGATCGACAATATCCTGCTAGCGACAGCGAGCGTGGAAGGCGTACAAAATGGCAAAGTCAGCGCCCGTGAGACCGGAGAGCGAGAGCTAGCTCTACAGCCCAGCCCTACGAGAAGAAGACAAGCCAACCGCGCGCGAATTAAGAACTGCGCACGCCAACCCTCGCCAGGTAGCTCTTCAACTGCAGCGGGCGTAGGAGACCACTTCAGTTTAGTCGGTGGCTGGTATATATACTAGTTTATTCTAAGCTACCATCTTTAGGTCCTCTACCCTGTAATAACAGTTTATTAGATCAAGTACAATAACTAGTCAGCTGGCTACAAGGATTAAAATAATATATTTGTGTTTAGTTCAAAAAGAGAGAAGAGGAGAGAAAATGTGAGTGAGCTCTTAGATCAAGTACAATAAGTTCTAGTCAGCTGGCTATAAGGATTATAATAATATATTTGTGTCTAATTGGAGAAAAGAGAAAAAGAGAGAGAACGGTAATAAGTGGGCTCTTATGCAAAAGCTAGCTCAATCACGTGCTCCTAGGCAAGTTGTCTCAATGAAAGTTGGGTCATCTATTAAAAAAGTAGTACATTTTTATAGCCAACTATTGTACTTGTTGGCTACAAGTTGGCTATAGATGACATGACATCTTTCTTATAGCCAACAACTGATTATACTATTGGAGTTGCTTTTATGCAAGAGCTAGCTCTAGCACGTGCTCCTGGGCAAGGTATGTGAAAGGTGGGCCATTTATTGAAAAAAGTAGTATATTCTTATAGCCAACTAATGTACTTGTTGGCTACATGTTGATTATAGATGACATGGCATCTTGCTTGTAGCCAACAACCGGCTATACTATTAAAGTTGCTCTTAAAATGCGTTAAAATACAGATTCTTAGAATTTTCCTACTAGTTTATTAGTAGCACCACCTTCGTTAGGAATTATAAGGCCGACGCAAATTTCTCAGTTATCAATTTAACTAACGTGACATGAATTGTACAATATAAAAATTATATCACTATTCACTAAAAAGTGAAACATCTAAACTTTTTAATGATATATATTTTGTATATATATCTTCTAATAGGTTAGTTAAATTTAGGATCTATGGATATGTGGGGGCTTTATAATCCATAACGAAGGGAGTACCTAGGGAGTGTAAGGTATCTTCCAGTTGTCTGAATTGGTATATACAACATCCATCTAGAAACAAGTGTTCGCTGGCACTCGTAAATACGGATGTATGCGTCTTTTCGCAAAGCAACAAATCTTACCGGATTAGTATTATTAAGTCATACTTTCCTACTTTTGGCCAGCGTTATAGGAAAACATGTCAATATATGTGCAAAATAACGGGGATGTGTGGGTGCTGATGAAAATCGAGTTTTGACTCCGGTCATGGCCGACGATGATGGCCTCTATGTGTCGTTATGGTATCTCTAGCGGGACGATGTAAACGGACGCTGAGCGATCATTTGCATCCGCGCGGACCGAAAATACGTTAGGATAGCTCCAGCGGGACGACGTATAGTGACCGGTCCGTCCGCATCACGCAAACGTGGTGCATATTTGCGCCTGAGATGTATCGCGATGGACGCTGCGCAGACTCCCTAAGTGACCGCTCGCTTTTCCACCGGGCCCGCCTGGCAGGGGCATCGCTTCGGCGGTCATCGTTTCGGAGGTCATCGCTTCCGCGCCTACGCCGCAGCCTTCGCCATGAATGTCGCGGATGCCTCTTCTGCACGCGCACTGGCGGGTGGCGGGTGGGCTTCTGCGCCGCCATCAATGGCATCGTGTCCCGCGCGCGCCCGGCCTTAAAAGTCGACTGGCATCGTCCATGGCATCGCCCACACCACGGACACCTCCACTCCCGCCCATCACCGCCGCGTGCCACCGCATCACCATGGGGAAGAAGAAGAACGACTTTGAGGCGTCCGACAGTGGCACGAAGAAGGCGGAGCGAACGCACAGGGTGCCCCTGCCCGTCAACGTGGCGCGGCTCATGTACAGCAACTGGGCGCCGTGCGCGGGCTGGCGGGATGTGCACCTGCCTGGCGGCGGCTGGCGGCTCAGCTACCTCCGGGTGACTGTCCCGCTCGTGCCTCCGCGCGAGCCAGAGAAGAGCGCCGAGATCCGGCGGAGGCGGCGGTACCTGCCGCCGGACATCCGCGCCGATCCCGCCTACGCCATCGATTCCAACACCTGGCATACCTGGCGCAAGACCTAGAAGCATCCGAGGAGGATGGCGGGCTTCCTCGGTGACATGGACTTCCCTTTTGACCATCCACCACCACCTCATCATCGAACACGGGAGCCGCTAGCGCCTACACAGGACGAGGACGACGACGACAACTACAGCGACGCGTTGGCCTACCACAACGAGGAGGCCAAGGAAGACAACGACGACCTGCATTTTACAAGAATGACAGTTGGCCATGGCGGAGGGCCGGGAGTTCGAGTACCCAGTGATGATGACGGACGATGAGATCGCGAGGCTCGGCGTCCTCGTCTCAGAGGTGGACCGACCGGTGCAGCCACCGCTGCCCCGGTACGCCACCGTCATCATGCCACCGGGCCTAACGGAGGAAGAGGCCCTACGAGGGGTGCTCGAGAACTCGGCCCCGCAACTGGTGCAACCGCCGCATCAACCTCCGTTGTACAACCCGTGGGCGGCTACACCTCCACCACCGACGTGGGCTGCTCAACCTCCACGACCGGCGTGGACTGCTCCACCGCCACGACCGGCGTGGGCTGCTCCACCTCCACCACCGCCGGCGGCACCGGCGTATGTTCCGTTGCTTGCCAACTGGTCGTGGCCGGTACCAGAGCTCATTGTGATAGACAACAACGACGACGAGCAGGCGCATGCGTTCTTAGGTTTTATATTTTATGTTCCTTTCTTTTACTATGTAAATTGTGTTTTAGGTTGAAAAAAATGCAAAATCGAAAAAATATGTCGTGTCGCGGGAGCCACCCGACGCAAACGGACGCGAGGTCGATTTCGACCAATTGGGCCGATGCAAGCGGACGGCGCGCGAACATTTTGGGCGTCTGAAATCCCCGCTGGAGATTCCCTTACCGTATTGAAGGGCTCCCCATTCACGCACAAGCCACACAACGATGCCTCTCCGCTCGCAGACGTGCCATAGGGGTGTGCGCCAACGCCCTCCGCCTTTTATGGCTGGGTGCCGCCATCACCGCCGGCGTCGGTGGCGGTGGTGGCTGGGGGGTGGTGGTCGGGGAGGTGGCAAGGAGTTGGGGAGGCCTCCGGAGCCGCCCGAGCGAGGCGACCAAAGTGAAAGTAAACCGGGGGTATTTTCCGTTCATCGAAATGTAGGAATAGTAAAGATATTTAGACTGTGATGCTATGCCACCATAATTTATAATGGATCTGAAAAGGCACAATATTCTTTACATGTCATTTTGGGTTGCACCAGAAGAGAATCACATGAAATGTTTCCAAATGATTAGAAGGTGTGCTCTCATAGAAATAAAGAAGGCTTTTGCGAGGTTGAGCTCAGTGGAGTATTTCTTCTTTTTTTTTGCGAGGGAAAAGGAGAATATATTAAAAACCCGTTCTTACAGAAAGGTCCAGCGAAACTGAAAAATTACATCCAGCTACACTAGATCCCGATGACGATGTCAAGCTTGATGCCGCCGGTGGCGCGCCGCCGCCGCCGTACCTCTCAATGGCTTGGTCCAGGTACAGGCCCTCCGCGGCCGGGAAGTCGCCGGTCGCCAGCTCCTGGGAGCTTACACCGCAGCTCTTCATCTTCATCGCGAGTCTCCACATCTTCTCCTTCTCCTTATTGAACAAGTCCCGGCTCCGCCGCCACGCCGTCGTCGGGGAGGGCTTGAGGAGCTCGTCAGATCCGAAGACCCTGGAGCGGAAAGGCGGGATCTCCACCGCAGAGCACCGGAGTGCGCCGCCGCCGAAGAGGATGAGATCCACCGGACATCGCCTTGTCGACCGCACGCCCACCTTCACCGCGCCGCCGACTGGCCTACGAAAAGGACCTACGCTATTCACAAGCCACAGATCGACGATCCCCCGTCCTCCCACCGCCGGAGCGGCCACCGGAGGGCGAGGAATCGCCGATCTGACGGCGAGGACGGTGGAGCTTCTCGAGGGTTTCAGAAAATCTCCTCTCTCTACTGTAGCGGGGGAGAGGGGTCGACCAAGCTCAGTGGAGTATTTCGGATTGGAATTAGACCAAAAGAAAAGAGCCTTCGCTTCCTAGTCTAGAAACCAAAGAAGTTCTACAAATTCCAAGGAATGGAACCCTCCAAAATTCATACTGCCTCCGTCTAAAAATAGGTGCCTTAGTTTTGTCTAGATACGAATATATCTAGACATACTTTAATTATGGATACATCTGTATCTAGAAAAATTTGAAACATTTATTTTTAGATGGGGAAGTAATAAATTCACCAAAACAAAGAGTGCTCTATTTTACTAACGTGTGTGGCGATGGCGCACTGATACACAATATGCTGCGAAAATGCATGTCTACATATACGGGGCGGCGTGACCATCTTATCACATGCCATCCACTCAGTCCTGTTTGCATCAAGATGCGTGCCTTTATTTTCCAGAAAACACATCCCACAAAAATGTTCTATCATGGCATAGTACCTGCCTGTTCTGCATACCAAGCCTCCAATTTCTGAACTCATTGCTTTCCAAACCTCCGACTTCTTTTGTTCCAGAATTTAGGACAATATTGATTTAATTAGTACGGTATTTGGGACAATTTAGTTTGCAACCATGGAGTATTAGGAATTCATTCTTCAAATTCATGATGTTTCATCATGGAACGTCGAAGCAAGTAAGATCTTCAAACATGGAAGGAAATATAGCACAAACAACCAAAATGACAGTGTGTATATATGCTTATTCCAAATATTTGTCCTTCTCCTTACTTCCGTCTTATAAGAACGAAAAACCATGTATTTTTTGTCGCACGTGTTTTAATAAAACAATTAAAACAATTTAAGAAGTGAGCCTAGCTCACTTGGTTAGGGAAGTGGATGTACAACCCAGCCACCCAGGTTCAAGTCCCCACGGACGCAGATTTAGGTTCTTATTATTTTAGAAAAAAAAACCACTGTAGGGGCTTCCCCTACCGTATTCCTTTCAAAAAAAAAATTAAGACGAAATCAGAGTGTGTCTGGTTAGCAACTTCTCCTCTTTCCACTTGCACACACAAAAGATATACATTTTCGGTACTATGACTATATGTCAACTCTACCACCCATTTTTTTGTACCTAAATATGTTCCTTGCTCAAACCACTCAAAAAAAATTGGATGACAAGGTGGTGCTTAATTTCACATTATAACAACGTAAAAGAAAATTGACAAAAAAACAGGAAAACAAGGAAAATTAAATATTTCAATAAAAATAGAAAGTTTAGAAATTTAAAGAATACATAAATATTAAATGTTTGGAACGAGGAACCCAATAATATTGTGCAAAACATCAAATTTAAGAAGTGAGCCTAGCTCACTTGGTTAGGGAAGTGGATGTACAACCCAGCCACCCAGGTTCAAGTCCCCACGGACGCAGATTTAGGTTCTTATTATTTTAGAAAAAAAACCACTGTAGGGGCTTCCCCTACCGTATTCCTTTCAAAAAAAAAATTAAGACGAAATCAGAGTGTGTCTGGTTAGCAACTTCTCCTCTTTCCACTTGCACACACAAAAGATATACATTTTCGGTACTATGACTATATGTCAACTCTACCACCCATTTTTTTGTACCTAAATATGTTCCTTGCTCAAACCACTCAAAAAAAATTGGATGACAAGGTGGTGCTTAATTTCACATTATAACAACGTAAAAGAAAATTGACAAAAAACAGGAAAACAAGGAAAATTAAATATTTCAATAAAAATAGAAAGTTTAGAAATTTAAAGAATACATAAATATTAAATGTTTGGAACGAGGAACCCAATAATATTGTGGAAAACATCAAATTATTGGTAAGGTTAACATGTAAAGTTGGTAAAATTATGTTTTTAGACATTGAGCAAATTTTTTAGAATATATTTTTCTTTCATTTTTGTACTCACATTAATATTTTATTACTTTTAGTTTTTTCCGCTGTTAACTTCATTATTAGGACATGCCCTTTATTTAATTTTTTGTATTGGTTTTAAAAATTCCCATGATTTTTTCTAAATTTGTATTCCATTTTTACTATTTCTTCAGATTGTTTAAGCTCTCAAAGAAAGATTTTTTATTTCCCCAAATTATTCATGCATTTTGTTATTTATGTTGACTTGGGTGTGATACTTTAACCTTGCAGCACTGAAGCCACACTCTCCACGGGACAAAGGACCAAATCTAAACAATTATAATACTTTAGGGGACAGAAAAATCTAGAATTGTGGTTGAGGGAGGGAACTCAAAATTTGGCAATATTTGAGAGGGTAAAGATACATCATCATGTAATAGCTACCATGTTCATAGCCATGTTCTTGCTTTCAGCAATGAGAAGATAAACTCAGCCTACAAGGTTGGTTAAGGCTTAATTGATTGTTACCTTGTTATGTTGAACTTATTTTACAATTTGATGAAAAAAATTGTCACAAGTTTTAGAAAAACAAGATAAAGAAACCATGATCTGACAAGTTAATCTCGTTAGACAAACATGCATGATTGTATTACAAGAAAATGATTTCCTTATTCCATCACAATGCCAAACTGTGTGTGTGTGCAACAATGTTGATTGATATACAATATGATGGTCTTTTTAACTTATAGAGGAATAAGTATGGCTCAGACAACCAAAATTACAACATGGTTATATCATATATATGCTCACTAATGTTTCTCCTTGGCTTCACTAATAGAAAGAATGCCATTAGTGGCTCACCTATTTTTGTTACCAGTGGCGCACCATGGTGCGCCACTACTACCATGCCACTGGTACTAGTAAAGCACATACCAGTGGAGGACTACTCATTGTGCCACTGGTAAAATTCCCGTGCCCCACAACTATCAATAGTAAGGAACTGAAAAAGGGGGCAGTGTGCCATTGGTCAATTTCCTGTGCGCCACAGCTATCAATAGTAGGAAATTCAAAAAAGGGGCAAGTGCGCCACCACTACCACTCATGTGCGTTACTGTAACAAACGTAGGAAACCGGAAAAGGGGCAAGTGCGCCACAACTACCACTCTCGTGTGCCACTCTTAAGAAACATAGGAAAAAGAGAGAAAAAATATGTAGACCTGGTCATCCTGGTAATAACAATAAAATTATAATGAGCATTTATAGAAAACACCCTAAATCAAAAATGAAATGATTTTACAGAGAGTGTTTACATGACCTAAATGCAACTAGAAGACTGTAAAAAAAAATGCAACCTAATCCTGATCTGGATCTTGTCCTCGTTTGGTGGATGCCTGCGACTGATCCTCCGCCGGTGGAAATCCCAGGGACTGATGGACGTGCGCAACTGGACAAAAAATTAAAAAATCCAAAAATATTTCTACTTGTTTGCTTAGTTCAATTAACAAAAAAAAACTAAATAAAATTCATTTGCTTGATCATGTCGATGTTCACTCTATGATTTTTATGATTTTTTCTGTAACTCGGAATTTTTTTTAAATTCATAGAGCTATTGTAACTTTTCAACCCCTACATGCACAAAAATTGTCGAAATAGTCTGACTTGTCTAAGTAGGGTCATTCTGGTCATTTTCCAGAAGCTGTTTCTCTTGACAGATTTGGTCTAATGTTGCAAAAGTGGCATGTTTGATCTTAAAATTTGATCTCCCATGACAAAAATGATGTACTGATATGATAGCAACATAAAAAACTTTGTTAATACTCTTCCATGAATTTTATTTGATGATAATCTTGCAGCATGTTCATGATTGTTTTGCAATGAAATCAAGCCTCCCATGAACAATGTATATTTTATTGCTTCCATATTATATATGTACATCAGTACATGTGGTGCAGTTTCAGTTGGGAGGAAGAAAACCAACAATGATGAATCAACGCGCATGATTTGACAAAATGGGTATGACACCTTTGCTCCATTTACATGTGAGAATTAACAATGGTAAATGGTTATAAGATGATATCATTAATGCTTAGAGGGGTAGTGATGAAACTACATGTTAATGATGTTCTTATAGCTATGAGGTGGCACAATGAAGATGATATTGTCAAAAATATTTATCCGTATTGTTAAATGTGTAGTAACTAAGAAAAAAGGTCTTCACAACCCATTATACTTGCTTTGTGGAAGTGGTACACATTCAGAGGCGGGTGTCAAAGCCTGGGCACGTCCACCGGGACACTAAAACCTTTTCTTGGAGGTCGAGGAAAACAGATCGGAACCGGAAAACTCCTACCGTTTTCGATTTTTTCTGCGCTTTTCGCGATCTTATTAGATACTGCAAAATGGCTCAGACTGGAAACTTATATCCTGCACCACGGAGCCATGGCGCTTGCGCCAGGTGCGGGTCCGCTGTGCCATCTCTCGGAACAACTCACGAACATGGCAAGGACCCGGGTGGAACCTCATCAACAACTCGTTGTTTCTGGCACTCTACCGCCACCCGAAAGTTGTTGCAGGTCTTCGTGGAGGCTTGGGTTGCTGCGAGGGAGAATCACAACATAGAGGCGTTGCAACGCCAGGCCAAAGAGGCGAAAGACGAGCATGAATATCACAAGGGGATTCTGGAGAGCCTCGTAATTTCAACACGATGTTGCTCAACCAAAGAATATTATTACCCAATGTTTTGTAGAACGCATCTCGAATTTTCTTGTTCATGAGATTTGAAAAAAAACAAAGGTTAAAACATTTGTCCATGAGGATCGAAATAAACGACCACAAGGCAAAAGTGTTTGCATGATACAAATATCTGCTCACAAGTTTCAAAATAGATGTTCTGTGATTTTTTTGTGTATTTCTTCCCAATTCTTTCAAATATATATTGTTCTTGTTTGTTCTTACAAGTTAAATTTCTGTGTGTTTTCCTAGTTTTAAACAAGCTCCAAGTGCTCAATATGTATCGGTTGTACAACTCTTTAAATAGTATCCGACGGTTATTTTTGGTGGTTTCATGTTTTGGAAGAAATATGACTCTCCCCGTTTATAAAAGGATGTTTCAACTTTGTCTAAATTTAGATGTATCTAGACCTGATTTCGTATATAAGTACATTTAAATTTTGTTAAAAGTTAAGACATCTTTTTATGAAAGGAGGGAGTGGTATTCACTGTAAGAGATGAATCAGTTTCTAGTTGGGAAATTTGCAAAGCGGAAAATATTTTGAGCTGAATAGAAAGAAATGAAACAAAGGAAAGACACGCGGAAAGGAGCATAGAGCAATAATGAGTCATCATGGCTGATTCTCGTCGCAGATGTGCTCGTTGCTGCTTTGTTTTTTCCACGACAAATCAAGTCGCCGCGGCCTCTTTTTTCACTTCGAACACGGACCGGGCCCTCACCAGCGGACGTGCCCACGGATTGTGCCCCTAGCCAGATCTGATTTTGTCGCTCCAAACGCGCACGCGCAAGAGGCGAACGGCACCGAAGCCTGGGCACGCGCCCGGGCTAGAGGGGCGCTTCATCCGCCTTTGTACACATTCAATGATGAATTTATATTCATGTGTGCCTTTAAAATATTATGGTTAATGATCTTGTTATTTGTAGTATTTCAAATTGTGAATCTCATCATAGAAGCATACATAACTTTGGTTGATAATATCTTTAGTTGACAGCTACATCCTTCTTGCTAACCTAAAAGCCAATCCCGCCAACATGATAAAGTTTTGGTAGAAAAATAATCGTTGAGACCCTATCCTTAATAAAAATCTAATGAGTTGGCTTAATGAAATGTGATGGTTCTCAATAAAGTAAAAATGGAACTGAAATGTTACAAAAAACTTGTTACGTGAAAATAAATACCGTTGCTGCTCATGCTGGACACGAAGCTTAGAAGCAAGTGTCCCTCATATTTTCTTCCCACCTTAAAGTTGTCAACTAATTAGCAATCCTATTTATGTATTTCTCCATTATGAGTGTTCAAATACTGAGAGATTGAAATAACACAACATTATTCAATATATTTAGTTTGCAAGCAAGTATAGTGAAACTTAAACTAAATAAACATTTAAGAGGCTTCAAAAACCCCATCATAAACTTGCTCCAATTAAAAACGATGTGAAAAGAACTTTGTTGATTCCTACTATAATTTTAACCTTGTCTAAATGTTATTGCTATATTATCTCTCTTGTAACTTGCATAAAATTTTGAACATTACTTGAGATGCTCCTTCATTAAAACTTTTCTAGTCATTTGGTGTGGCATATTATAAACACTTTTTGTTATTAATTCTTCATGTATGTATAGAGAAAATTTCTTGTAAAAATCTTTTATCACCTCTACACTATGTTTGAGTTGCTTGAAGACAAACAACAAGATAAACTTGGGGGAGGTGATGCATCCAAAATGCATCTATTTTTCCAAGTACTTTGATCATTGTTTTGCTCTACAATCTAACCAAACTTGAATAAAACACTGTCAAATCTGATGTTGTTTTTAGCAAAAAGTATTATTTATATATTTTTTGGTACAGAAAACTATGAAAATAAATTATGGAAAAATTCCAAGAAACTTTTTTATGGAAAATAAGTGCGAGCAGAAAAAAGATACACACAGGGCCAGGTGGCGCGGTCTAGTGGGCCATCTAGGGCCTCGAGCCCGCAGAAAAATGGTCCTTTCACATACATCTTTACATACCCCGGAACCTCATCGTCCCAGAGGCACAGAGTCTTTTGCGAAATGGAGCACCGTCACCACCATCTTCGTTTCAGAAGCCTGATTGGTCCTGCTCTCCATGCCGGAGAGCAGAATTTCGCCGCTGTCTTCACCAACATCATCACCAGCGTCATCCTCCATCAACCATGTGTTTGTTCCCCCATCACCATGTTTGAGTAGTTCACAGTTGGCATGTGAGGTGTATGGGAATTGGATGAGATTGATCATGTAATCTTGTATAAACTCCGGGATTTTAGGTGTTTGTCTTGACATATTATTGTACGAGTTTTTATGCACAATTGATATGTTTAATGATTGTTGGTAGAGCCTAAGTGACATGATTTCAGTACTGAACTTTTATTGTCTCATCATATATATGAGTTTGGTATTTATCTATAAGGTGTATGACTTGTTATTTGATTGAACCGTGATACGCCGCAAACGTATCTATAATTTTTGATGCTCCATGTTTGTTTTACACTAATTTATATATGTTTTTCTTACACTTTGTTGCACTTTTATACATTTTCCGACACTAACCTATTGACAAGATGCCACATTGCCAGTTCCATGTTTTCTGCTGTTTTCTATTTCAGAAAAGTTGTACAGGAAATATTCTCGGAATTGGAGAAACAAAAGCCGAAGATCTTATTTTTCCGTGATGAAGACGAAATCTAGAGGGGGACGAGGAGGCACCACAGGGCGGCCAGACCAGCCCTAGGTGCGGCCCAGGCCCTGGCTGCGCCTAGGGGTGGTCTGGGGCCCCTAGCCTCCACCGATCTCGCCCTTTCGCCTATAAATGCCCCCCGACGCGAGAACCCTAAATCAATAAGCCTCCATCCACGAAAAGTTCCGTAGCTCCGCCGCCACCGAAGACAAGAACCGGGGGACAGAAGTCTCTGTTCCGGCACACTGCCAGAACGGGGAATTGCCATCTTCATCGCCGTTGCTGACTCCCATAATGAGGAGTGAGTAGTTCTCCCCCGAGGCTGAGGGCTTTACCGGTAGCTATGTGGTCTATCTATCTCTCCATGTATGATCTTTATGTGATCATGAGCTTTGTAATCTAGTTGAATAAGTAGATGTTATTCTTCAACTATTGTGCTACTCAAGTGGTTTTATTATGTGATCTCCGGGGACATCTTGTCCAACGGTGTGAAGGTGACAGTGTGCACACCGTGTTTGTTTGTTAAGCTTATTTTACAGAAATACTTATGAATTATGGTGTCTAGTTAGTATCATCTTTGTATGCTCATAGCGACAGCGTGGGGTGTCCATAGATTGGTAATGTGAACTTTAAGGAATGCTTATGCAACCCTACATACTGAATTTGTGTTTATTATCAAACCGGAGAGTGGTTCAGAGTAGCATAGTGAAGTGATAATATCTATGTATTCAATTATGGCATCATTGTTGAGAGTGTCCACTAGTGAAAGTATGATCCCTAGGCCTTATTTCTAAGCATCGAAATACCGTTTATAACCAGTTCTGCTACATGTTTGATTGCTACCATTTTATTTCAGATTGCAATTACTACTTACAATCATCCATATTACTTGTATTTCACTATCTCTTCGCCGAACTAGTGCACCTATACACCTGACAAGTGTATTGGGTGTGTTGGGGACACAAGAGACTTATTGTATCGTAATTGCAGGGTTGCTTGAGAGGGATATCTTTGACCTCTACCTCATTGAGTTCGATAAACCTTGGGTGATCCACCTAAGGGAAACTTGTTGTTGTTCTACAAACCTCTGCACTTGGAGGCCCAACAATGTCTACAAGAATAGAAGCGTATGTAGATATCAACCCGCGAACCCTAAAGTGGCAGCTAGGGAAAAAAATGGGGGATATTCTATACTTTGAGGAGTATGTGTTCTTCATTGAGTGTTAATTTCTGAGCTATTCGAAAGGGTAGATATTAAGTACCTGTAGTTTTAAGTTGGCCCCAGTGAAAAGGGCAAGTAGTACAATATATGTTATGCCAATTCTCATTGGTACTAAGCATTAATTATATATGGAAAACACACCTACACAAAACAGAATCGGAATCAAGCACCATTGTTATTTATATTTTAATTACATGATCGCTTTCATCCATACATCATCCCACTAATCACCTCGTGTCTATGCTTTTAGGTACTAGACAATTCTTTGGGTGAAAGCTGAATATATGTTGGTATATTTTTGTTTTATTCACTAGTAGGAAAAGACTCATTAGTGACGCAGCAAAAAAGCTATTCTGTGGCGCATGACCGGTGCGCCACAAAATCTACGCCACTAAAATGGTAACTCTGTGGCGCACATGCCCACTCTGTGGAGCACATGCCCATGCGTCACAGAGTTACAGTTTTCTGTGACGCACCATGGTCGTGATGCGAGACAGAAATAGGTTCGCCCCATAATTATTTGCAGGTGCAGCACAGAACATGTATAGTTGATTTTTGTACTCCATGATGTACAAATACAGGTTTTATATAGGGTTTATACAACAATTATACAGATATAATATAAAAAATATTACATTTGATATGGTATATGAAAACAAGCACCTTACTATGTCATCACATTACTTAGAGCCTGAGTTAGATATTTTTACACAAGTCTTAATTCATACAAAGTTCATCATCTTGGGATACAAATGAAGTGGCACCAGCCGCCGCCTACACTAGGATGAAATAGAGTGCAGATGCGATGATGATGAGCAAGAGTGGGAGCGCAACAAAGTTCTTCATATTGCTCTTGTTCTACTGGTGGTTCCTCCAATTGGCAACCGCCTCATGTCTAGTCGCGTATCCTTTGTAGCAATTGCCACTGAACTTGTGCACCTATTTCTTACAGTCCTCCCACTCCTCGTAGACTCCTGGAACCCAACCCTCAAACACCACGTAATACGTCATGTCTATGGACACAAGTCATATTAGTATATAATGCAATGGAAAGAATTAGAGGATTCACATGCATATATGTTCACAAAAATTAAAGCAAGAAAATAATAATAAACCTAAAAGATATATAGCATCGATATCACACAAGTAAATTCAACCACAACGACCACAATAGTAATGAAAGTCCAACGACGTCGACCGTTTCGAGCTAATTAAGCAAGTTTAGTTTACAACACACTACACACGTCCATCGATTCAAAGTAATGGTAGGCACACTGGCCTCGATCAACAAGATGTCTTTTTCAGCGGCACTGGGAACAGTCTATACATGTCCTTCGTCGTCCACATCCTTCGATCACCCTGCCTATCTAGGTGTTCTTTGATATCCCTCTTACACAACCCTATGAGTTGGTGTAAGGGCCCCCTCTTTTGCTGACATCTTCGCTGATTATTTCCGATAGCTTTACTTTGATGCAATGAAAGTCTTCTCTAAGATCAGAATCATCGATATCCCCCGCCATTTTATTGGACCATTCTCGGATACTAGGTGGAATATTCATGATCTCTACATACCGGGCAAACCCTTTAAGGTGATGGAGGGCATAGAAGTCCTCCTTCATGCTGCCAGCTGGCAGCTTGATGCAAGGGAACTCGGTCGCGTGCTTGAACCCATATTTGCCAGTGCCTGACCTGATACATTCCCCCTTCTTATCGAAGGTGCCTCCATTTTGGGAGTAGCCATGGATAGGCTCATCGAGAACACCCCTTATTCTGGTGTAGTATTTCCTCATCGTTGTATTCGACGAGTCGAAATACTGGGCTAGTGACCACTTCAGGCAAAGGGCGATGAGTGTGCAAAATTTCTCCCTGCTCAACACATGCAATTGAAATGGAGTGTTGGAAAGGATTGGCAATGGAAGAAATCTATAAGACAAGCATAAGTTACGATGGTCGCGAGCGGAAGTGTTCTTCTCTTTGTTTCTCAGCATGAAGCTCTGGAGGTACTCCGCGCCTTGGTCCGTAAATCAAAGAATGCGGGCGGGAAGTAAATCTTGAGCTCGCATAGTATCACCACGATCTCATCATGTAGCATCTTGAGTGAGCTGCCTCACCCCGATCGAATTCCCGGTGATAACGTCAAAAAAGTTGCAGAGGACAAACATCGTATCACGGACGTGCTCGTCCATTATCCCTCGGATCGCAACGGGAAGTATATGCGTCATGAGCACGTGAAAATCATGATACTTCATCCTGGTGAACCTATTCTTCGCTACATCCAGATATCTGCTTATATTTCCCAAGTAACCGTGAGGAACTTTGACTCCTAGGAGGCACCTGAAAAACTACTCGAGCTCCTCCGGACTCGTTGTGAAGCAGGCAGCGGGAAGCACCACCGCGTTCCTCTTAGCCTTTTTTTGGAGACGTTGAGTCCCTTTTGTATGATCATCATCATCGTCGTCGTCATCACTATTGGGGGCTTGAAGATCTTTCCCGATGCCAAGATGTTTCAAATCGTATCTTGTTGTCGTCCCATCCTTGGACTTTTTCCGAATTGCAAAGAGTGCCAACCAGACTCTTGGCAACGTTATCCGTAATGTACATGACATCGAGGCTGTGGGGCGTGTGGAGGACCTTACCAAGTCATGGAAAATAGACCACGCTTTCCATACACCAAGCAGCGGTTCTAGCTTCGGTCGCTTCTTTCCCGGCGCTGGGCACTCCTTTCAATTTTTTAGAAGCTCGTCGATTTTTCTGCCGCTCCTCCAGCGCAGGACTCCATCGGGCTCATCTTCACCATTGAACAAATCATGATGTTTTCTCCACGGGTGATCCAAGCGAAGCCACCTTCGAGCACCTGGGTACACGGTTTTCGAAGACCCATGATCCCTTGGTAGCTGGAGATACAGGGTCTTGTCCATGCACTTTACGCAGCCGCAGAATCTATGGCCGACCTGGACAGATACATATGCGTAACCAGGCTAGTCTGTGACCGTCGTGATCAACGCAGCTCTCATATTGAAATAATCTCTAGTGCAGGCATCCCACGTACGGGGTGACGTCTTCCACAACGTGTTGAACTCCTCTTTCAGCAACCCGAGATACAAATGCATGTCGACACCAGGTTGTTTTGGTCCCTGGATGAGAATACTCATGTATATGTACCTTTGCTTGGTGCACATCCTTGGGGGTAGGTTGTAAGGCCATACAAACACATGCCAGGTGCTATGCATGCTACTCTGGTTGCCGAACGGATTGAGTCCATCAGTGCTTATACCCAGCCTGACGTTCCTTGTGTCGCCCCCGAACCTAGGGAAGGTGATGTCCAATGCTTCCCACTAGCCAGCGTCTGAAGGGTGTGTCATGATATAGCCCATCTCCCGATCTTCTTTTGGCTTCTCCTTTTCCACGTGCCATTACATGAGCTTTGCTTTCTTAGGGTCTACGCGTTGAAGACGGGGGAGTGATAGTAAAATACCATACCACTTTTCGAGGTACCTTCTTGTTCCCACTCTTGTACCGTCCGTGGCCGCACACCGAACATGTGGTTATGTCCTTATACTCACCCCGATAAATTGCGCAAGCATTGATGCAGGTGTGGTATTTTTAGTACGGTAGGTTAAGAGGGCACACGAATTTCTTGGCCTCCCCGATACTAATTGGCAATGTGTTCCCCTCTGGAAGACGATCATGCTAGAATTTTAAGTTCTTGTTGAAGCTCGCCTCAGTCCATTTGTTTTGCGTCTTCATCTGCAGAGCATCGAGCGTTACATGCAAGCGCCTATCCTGCGGTCGGCACCCGGGAAAGATAGGAGTCATCATGTCTTTCTCCATTTGCGCCAGCTTGGCTTTCTCTCTGGCTGCAGTTCTGTCGTTGCTCGTCTCCTGGAGGAGCAGATCCTGAACATGAGAGTCTCCGTGTCTGCGCCTTCATCATGATGATCTTCTCTGCCGGCATCTCCTTCTTCATGATGATCTTCTCCACCGACATGTGGTCCTTCGTCATCTCGCTCGCCCTGGTCTTCATGCGCACCATTTGCTGGGGCCGACGCCTGGTTGTCGTGCATGAAACCGCGTCTGAGCATGTGCTCCTCCAATTGTCCGGAATTAGGGTTGATCCAGCGCACGAGTTTGCATGATCGACACGGACATCTTGTCTGGCACCTTTTGCACCGAATCATGTCCGCCTTCACGTCTTTCTTGTATCTACCGATTCCAGCGGAACTCATCGTGAGGACCATGGTTGCCTGCCCATGGTATACATAGAGTAGAAAATTAGAACCGCAACACATGCACACACATGCATGGTCGCCAGAAAAATTCGGCATGACCTCTCCTAAAGGTAGGACATATGGGTAGTAAAAAAAATTCTGAAACGGAAATGAATCAATGTTTCGGCAAACATCCATGCACCACACCGGCACAACCAACTACTTTACATGCAAATATTCATGGCACCACACAAGCTTTATGTATAAAGATCGTCTTGCCATTCCGCACACACACCGCCCGCGCGGGACAAGCGCTTCACCTACAAAAAGCAGTCATACACACCGACGACCACACAAGACATGCATATGCATGTCCCCTCCAACTACTCACCTAGTAGATTCGATACCGAGATGAGACCGCGATCTATGAGAGTGTGGTGTTGGACAAAAAGTGATGTGGAGAGGTAAAGAGAGAGTATGCAGAGGCTTCCCCTCACCAACAGTTATGTATCAACCAAAGTAAGTTCAATAAGTACCAAACAAAGTGAAAAGAATGGCCAAAATGGGATGGGAGAGAAGGGGGAGACGAGCTGGATAGAGGAGGAAGAAGAATGAAATGGAAAGTGTGGTAGGTGGGGGGTTGGCACTGTGTAGATGTGGGTTGCAATTTTTGTGGCGTACTATGAAAAATGCGCCACTAAATATCCTATTTCTGTGGCGCACCAATCTCAGTGCGCCACTAAATACCTTGTTTCTGTGACGCACCAAGCAATATGCACCACAAAAAGGTGTAATTCTGTGGCGCACGTCAATTCATGTGCCACATAAATAATGAAACCGATGATTGGGCCTGACCAGGAGTGGAGCCCACCATATTTCTGTGGCGCATGTAAAATGGGTGCGCCACAGAAATCAGCTATTTAGTGGCACACACTGCTTGGTGCGCCACAGAAAATATCTCTATGGCGCATGGGGAAGTGGTGCGCTACAGAAAGGCCTCCCACATATAGTTAGTTTCCTGCTAGTGATTGCTTTGATTCAACTGCTACAATCGCCAACGGTTTCTTCAAGATATTTGATTTACAGGTATGATTAAGAGTGATGTCATAATTGCTAAAGCCTTATCTATATTCTTGGGTTCCACTTGAGTCGAACTATAAATTTAGGTATTACTTCCCATCAAAGATTTCAAAGATCCCTTGCACTTGAGGGCCATCAACACCATGCTGGCTCCTAGCCGTGGCAACAAAGTCTGCTCTGCCCGCATCACGGGGGAGCCGAGGCGGTGGCCTCATGCATGGCAGAAGAGCTTCGTCTCTAGAGGTGTACGACCTCGATGGGATCTAGGGTGGGGGATGTTGGGATCCCACGCCGATTTTCAGCGGTGAAGATCCAGCATACGTGTCACCATCGATCTGCTAGCCTTTTTCGGCAAATCGGGTGCCCAAGGATGGCTGCTGAGTGTGGACTTAGCCTGAATAAAAGGCTGCAGTCCTAGTGTTCTGCTAGCGCCATGAAGAAGACATTTTTGGTGCCTTTCTTCCAAGATCTTGTCGGAGTGTCGAGTTTCAGAAGGCTCTGTCGGCGAACTTCCTTAGGCGAATCATGCCTGGAGATTGTTGGATCGGATGGATTTGGTCGTGCGCACCCATATTTTTTTTCCGACCGTCTGGTTTTCAGGAGGAAGTGGCTCGAAGCTCTTCTATCTGCTGAAATCATGAAAGATGTTTTTTTATTCCATGGTAAAGTCGGAGACGGAGAATGGCACGAAAGCCAAGATCTAGGGACTATGAATGGTGGTTTGAGTCTTTCAAGCGATGATGAACTTGATTGGTGTGTCAGGATCCCTTGCAGTGTTATGCCAGTGAGGACGACAAGACAAGTGAAGTTCAATGTCTTACCGTTTATGGTGAAAATCCAAAGTCTAGTCTTAATTATTTGTGTCTGGCAATGGTCTTGTTGAAAACATTATTTTCAGAGCGAGAACTTTCTTCAGGGTAGAAATCTAACACCTATGATTGAACGATGATTGCGTTTGTACACTAATTCTTTTTTTTGGAGGCCTCACTTATAGAGAACTTGAACTTCAAGTGTTGTTTTGAGGGTGTTTGTGCTGCTACAAGAACTGAAAGACTGTTATGGGACTTATTCTTCTTTTTTATAATCTTCTTTATAATGTGTGCGTTTGTGGGTATCGCGTTGTTACAAAGATTGAGTGTAATCGGTATATTCATGATATTAATACAGTATATTTTTTTAATAAAAATCCGTCAGCTGTGGTATGTTAAACTAGTGTGAATACCAGTACTACCCATATATATCCAGCTAGCGATTTTCTTTTTCAGATTTAGCTAGCGATTTGTTGACGACGAGCCATGAGAGACTTGTTCAAATTGCAGGCGTTTTACTTCAGCTCAACATACTGGATCCAGGTGGGTGCGATCTTCAGTTCGTCACGAAATTGAACCGAGGATATATTTGTGGGTCTCGATCCGGTCCTCGCTAGGTAAATCTTATTTCCCGGCGGCTAAGGTGCGATCTACCAATAATAAACGCATGTCTATTGCCAGCTGCGTTGAACTTCAACACATGCATGCTCGTGGCCTGTTAGTGTCACTTTGCTAATGTCATTTTGCTAAGCTTGTCTGATCCACTCAAATGGAACAATGACCAGTGTCCACTTGATCAGACAGATTGATTTATTCCCTGGTAAAGCGGGAGGTTTGAGACAGCGGACATCTATTATCATCATCACTCTTGTCTTGGAGCTGATTGTCTTGGTGATAGACTTTGACTTCATGTGCAGTTCATCGTTTTGGTAAGAAAATGCAGGTATATGTATATCTAATGAAACATTTGGATGCTTCTGCCGCGAGCATTCCTATGTGTGATTTCGATGTTTAGGGGAGAACTTGTAGTAGTCTTTCTTGTTCCATTAATTGGTGTCTGCGTGTACGAGGAAGTACGTTGCTTCCTATATCCTTATACAGTTTATCCCCGTCACTATCCGTGAATACAATGCACGTGTCCATGAAATATTTCCACTTGTATCAATTATCTAATAGAATCGAATATCATATAAAATGAAGTATTGTAGGTTTCTCTTCAATAACCTTTGTATCGGATCTAGCTAATCTCCACTAATATAAAAAGGGAGACATCCTTGTTGGTACTATCAAAGACCCTCGCGGTCCCATCAGCGACCCCCTGCTCACTGAAGAAGGAGAGATATGAGTTCTCGGTGTCAACAATGGAGTGTGAATGCCCATGGCAGTAGCCTCTGCCTCGCATACGTCGTTGATGTGGGTCAGCGACACATAGCCATTTAGGGCTTCATGAACTTGAGGGTGGTTGGGTAGGGCTCCACACCTGTGAGCGGCGACACCATGACGTGGATGATATCAGGGGTTTAGAACAGGAGGCAGTCCCCTCCGACAAGGCCGCACAACAGGACGAAGGCAAGCGAGTTTTCCTTGTCCTTGTACTTGAGTAGCTCCTTTTAAGAGAGGGTCTTCGAGGAAACATAATCCTGTGTGCATATATGTAAATGTATGCAATTCACGAAGGCAAAACCGATTTATCAAAAAACAAGAAAACCTATGGCAAGATCAATGTTCATCTTTCTCCAAGTAACCGTTCTCTTTTAGATGGCCCGGCTCGTTTGCAGGGAGCGGCTCACACTACTAGGAAAAGGCCTAGCCGTAAGATGGGTGTTAGTGGCGCACCAGGAGGGCAGTGCGCCACTACTACTTAGCAGTGGCGCACCGGAAAGTGGTGGGCCACTATAAAAAATGTAGTAGTGGCGCACCTCTTCTGTGGTGCGCCACCACTAAGTTTGACCATGGGTTTGGCCCAGCCTTATACATAGCAATGGTGCATCATGTAGAGGTGCGCCACTGCTATTTTTTGTAGCAGTGGCGCACTTCTACATGGTGCGCCATTGCTATGGAGGGAGGGGATGATGCACATGTTTGGGCATCACTTAGTAGTGGCGCACCATGCTTGGTGCGCCACTGCTAAGTGGTGCTGTGGATCGCCTTTTCGGGTTTGGAAAAAATAAAAGAAATAGATAGAAATTTCAAAAAATAAAATCCATTGAACTGCCCATGTATTATGTAATCTAGGTTTAATGAAATTTTGAAAAATGAATTTCGATATATTATGCAAAATGGCGTCATTTTTCGGTAAAATGGGATTTCTGGTTGCATCCGACCTCCGATGAAAAACTTTTTTATATCAAAATCTATCTACGCGAAATTTCCTATCCGAATTCAACATCCTACAGCCGTTTGGAGAAAAAATGGATTCGTCAAATTCAAAACAGAAACAGGACTTTTTTCAGGTTTTAGATTTTGGGCAAAAAATAGAAAAAAATTACCGGTGGCGCACCCATGCCTTGGTGCGCCACTGCTAAGCTTCCCGCCCACGAATTTCAAAATGGGATTCAAAATGGGAGGAGCCAGCCACTTACCCCCTCCTCCCTCCTCCTCCACACATTCTCCTGCTCTCATTCTCCTCTCCTCCTCCTGCTCTCCTCCTCTCCTCTCCTCCTCTCTTTCATCCTTTTCTTCTACTTCTCCTTTCACTCCGGCGACCTCCTCCACTATGTCGACCTCCGGTGACCTTACTTTCCGGCGAGCTCCTCAACTATGGTGACCTCCGGTGATGTTACTCTCCGACGACCCTACAACGACCCTCCGACGACCCTCCGGCGACCCTCCGGCGACCCTCTGGCCTCCATTACATCTGGCCCTTGTCCTCTTGTTCATCCTCTCCTACATCCTCCATCTCCTCACCTCTCTTCACCTCTCCAACCTCTCGCATCCATCCTCACCGGCGGCTTGGCTAAGAAACATGAGAATGAACATTGCACAAATAATTCTAGCAACAAGAACGAGAAAAAAATAACGAGCCAAAAAAATTCGAAAAAAATGTGCCAGATCCAGATCCAGATCTAGAAATTTCAAATTTTAGTAGTGGTGCACCTTGTTTCGATCTAGTGGCGCACCTCAGACATTTAGGAGTGGCGCACCATGAAGCTAGTAGTGGTGCACTACCTGGTGCGCCACTGCTAAACCAAATAGCAATGGCGCACCACTAGTGCGCCACTGCTAAAAGTTAGCAGTGGCGTGATAGAAGTGGCGCACCACTAGTGCGCCAGTGATGGGTATAAGTGGTGCGCCACTGATTGCCTGTTTTCTAGTAGTGTCAGGTGAAACCAGTGCCACCACCCCAAGCTCCTCCTCTCCAAAAATAGTTTATCATTTTTAATGGACAAAACTATGTCTACAATAAAGGTGGTTTGGGAGTTATTAAACTGACAACCCAAAATAACTGCCTCTTGATGAAGCATTTGCATAGATTAATTAACAAGACAAATTTGCCTCGGTTAATATGGTTTGGGATTCTACTATTCCAATGCCCTTCCACCGGCCAAAGATAGAGATATACTGCCTCCATTCCAAAGCTTAAGGCTTTTTTAAAAAAAAGTCAAACCAAATAAAGTTTGACCAAACATTTGGAAGAATATATCAACAAATATAATATTTTTTAGATACCACATAAAAATATATTTTATTATCTATCTAATAATATTGATTTTATATTTTGCATGTTAATGATTTTTGGTAAAGTCATAGTCAAACTTGACATAATTTAACTTTCTAAAAATAATATAAGGCTTAACCTTCGGGATGGAGGTAGTATCATTTTCTTCCTTCCAAGTTTGCCAGAGTACAAAAAAACTTGCTAGTTGTAATGTGCTAAAATGGATCATCAGTGATGCTTTTGGCAAGATTCTTGGCTAGACGTTCCCTTAAAATGGCAATTGCCTCATCTGTTTTCCTTCGCTAAGGATGAAACATCTATTGCCTCTGTTGTCTCTATTGATTCTCTCTGGGAACATTTCCACCTGCCCTTCTCTACCAAGGCCCATCATGAACTATTACAGCTACATGCTTTCCTGGAAGAATTACATGAATCAGATTCCCCTGGCCGGACCGTGGACTATTTTCGGTAGTTCCACCTCTTGCAATATGGCTAAAGCTTATACTGAGGGAACTGGCACCCATATGGTATGTCCTTCGATTAAAGGTCTTTGCAAAACTTGTTGTCTGCAAAAACATAAAGTTTTCTTCTGGCTCCTTATGCAAAACAGGCTCAACACTAGGGAATTACTGCAGAGAAAGAATTTCTTCATCCCTAATTATTCTTTCCCTATGTGTGATTCCTCTACCTTGGAAACCAGGAATCATCTTCTTTTTTGCCGGATTGGTGGATTGGCTAAAGGAGGTTCCAGTCTTTGTGAAACTGAGGGACTTGCTTGGCATTCCGGGCTCTCCAGCAGTGATATGCAAGTGGGGGCGGCAGCACAGAGTCTTGCCTTTTAGTGTGAAAACCCGAGATCTGGTCTTAACTGGTTGTGTCTGGCAATGATCTTGTTGGAGGCATTGTTTACTATCTTCAGGGTGAAAACCTAAGATCTTTGGTCAGGCGATGGCGGTGCTGGTGCACTGTTCCCTTCTTGGAGGCGTCGTTTTTGGAGAGTCTGTATTTCAGGTGTTGTCACGGTGGTGGTTATATTGTTGCTGCTAGGTCTGGAATGCTGTAGCGGGAATTTTATTTTTTAATTTAATTTTATCTTTTTTTAGATGTGTGCATCCGTGTTGCCACTAGGGTGGGACGTTGTTGCAGAGGCTGGATGTAATTGGTATCTTTTGACATTAATATTTTCCCTTTATCTAGAATATTACTGATAGTCTTAAACAATCCATTGGACAGCCTTTTGCGCTTGAGATCATTATGCTAATTACCTAGGCAATTTGGTCAGAAAGAAATGACTTCCTCTGCAAAGGTATGACTCCTAATCTTTAACGATGCAGAAGAAAATTCAAAGAGGAGATGTCTTTGCTTTTGTACAAGGCAAAGAGGAAAGCCTATGTTGGCTTGCAAGAATGGGTGACTTCGTTTGTATAGTTCTCATAGCGTTGTTTTTCTTGTGATTAGTTATTTCTCACTTCTCAGAGCTAGCTCGGTTTGTAACTTGAACCTCCTTTATATACACTAGATGACCCGTTGCGCTATCGCGCAATGACGGAGGCTAACCATAGGGTTTCGCTTACTTTAGTACCGAAGGTTGGAGCAGAGCTCTTCCATCGAGTACAATAGTATCCAACGGGGCGTGTTATCGCATTGCTCGACGGCCCTTGTACTCTCATGTGGGTAATGCTCTCGTATCTCTTTCACTTTCCTTTGCGTAATCCACTTGCTATCACGGGAATATTATGGTTAAGTGGCTGCGATTTCTTATTTCGTCACTTGCATATTTGTCTTTCATCGCAATATTTAAGTGTTATGCACGGCGTTTTAATAACTTTCAAATAATACCCATTGCGCTATCGCGCAAATGGCGGAGGCTAACCATAGGGTTTGGCTTATTTTAGTACCGAAGGTTGGAGCAGAGCTCTTGCATCGAGTACAATAGTATCCAACGGGGCGTGTTACCACGTTGCTCATCGTAACCGTTGGTTTATTTCAATAATGGAGGCTATAGAGCATGTAGCTCTTTCGATGGCCGTCCCATGGCGAGCTATAGTAGTATTCAGTGTGTTTTGTTGGAGGAAACGCTCTCGACAGCCCTTGTACTCTCATTTGGGTAATGCTCTCGATATCTCTTCCACTTTCTTTTGGACAATCCAGTTGCCACCATCGGAAAGTGGTTGCGATTTCTTATTTCGTTACTTGCACATTTGTCTACCTATGCATGGAGTTTTAATAAGTTTGAAATAATTTTTTGCTGTGTCGTTCTTATGTGTAAGGTTCGATGGGAGGAATGTTCCCTAAGCAAAAAAAAAAACATTTAGGCCAACGTTTTTTTAAAAAAATTAGACGCAGCACGTCCCCTAACAGGTCAAGTCAGACCCGGCGCAGAGGCAAAAGCGAGACAGTTAATCATAAGGTTTACACGGTTGATGTTTATTTAGTTGTCCAAGAATTCATTAGGTTGTCGTGACCCCTTAAGCCTATATAAGCATTTTTTATAAAAAAAATTCAAGCAATTATATAAAGATAACACATGTATGCTGCAGAAGCGACAATTTTTTTTTCATCCAACCATTTGTTAATAGAAAAGAGAAAAAAATGTGTATAACATAGAAGCCAATCTCATGTTTTTTGTGCCATCAAGACATTCAATAAGTACATATAAAGTGGTGTTATTTTCTTCAATTTGAATACACCAAGATCATAACTAAGAAGCAAAGAACAGATATGAGCAGGCCACAAAAAGTGGTCTTTATCATACTTGCATACCAGAATTATTATACATCATAACCGCAGGTTCCTCCCATACTAAGCCTATCAAACAAACAAAAAAAAATTACGATCAAATATACAGCTGAGAAAATAGAACATACATAGTGACTATAAAAAAGGTGAGAATTATTAACCTTGCTATAAGGGCATGCGTGTGATCTAACTAATATGCACATGACCTATAGTTAATATAGCTTGTACTTTGGGAAAGGGGAAAATGCTAACAGTTTTCTTTTGGATCAAACAAATGCCAGAGATAACAAACTCAAATAATTAACTAAATTGGATTAGAACCTGTAGAAATGAAATTGTGAGGCAAAAAATGAGTCCTTTGTAGACGGTGACCTGCAGACAATAAAAACACGTTTTGGTCACAACTTTCCTCTGCTCATAAGAAAGAAAACAATCAACAAGTTAAGCAAAATTACAGCTAACATTGCAAGATGATAAAACCATGGACAATCACTTGATGCTGCAAAGATGTGAAGGAAAAAGGGCTCACCATGCTGATGTGGCCTCAAAGATGGCCTTCTTGGGGAAGGCAGTAGTTGTGGACCTGGAACAGGAAATCGAGGATGTGGTTCTTCATGTATCATGTAGCAAGGCAAGAAATTAATTTCAGGCCGATTAATTGTCGCAGCCCATTACTATGTCGAGTTTTGATTCTAGTACCATGTGTGTCAACTAATTAATTTGGGCCAGAGGGGTACTATTAAAAGACAAACCATTTTTTTAGCATACATCAAGTATTAAAAAACATTGGCAATGTACTAATATATTGTATCTCATCTTGTCAATTAATTCCTTTCCTTGATATATTCAGTTGAAACGTTCCAATAACGAAAGATTTCGTATTTAACTGAAAGGTGCAAGTACGTGAGAACCAATATTTTCAGCGGCTTCATCAACAAAAAGAATTAGTTATTTTCAAATTTCATGGTACAATGAGGACTATCTATCCCACCTCCCGTCTTAACATTCAGCTGACCCAACTAATAAAACAAACCGGTCTGATAATATGAATCAACATCGATGTTAAAGAGTATAAATGCTTCTTTCTACTCACCCTCCTTCTCGCTATTATTTTCCTTTCTATAATTTTTCCTGTTGATTCATGCCTTACAGGCTCACTACTAATTCATAAGACAAGGCATGATGAGCAACAAAAAATAGCTGCAAGCATGAAAAGGCAAAGCACTATCAATTACCAATGAGCCAGTACAACGTCACACAAATATAGTCTTATTAATAACTATGCACGAGATGATTCATTCTCCAGAGATGAAAAAATAATAAAGATCTCACCTAGAGCTTAGGACCTTTGATGTGGCCATGATGATGCCTGGAATATCACCTTTAACAATGATTCTCCATTGTCCGGCCTGTACCAAACATCATTCCAGATTTACATAGAGCCCTGATTTATGGATTCAGATATTAGATATCTTGTCAACCCTAAGCAACAATAAAATATAGGTCAGGTTTTATACAAAAAATAACATCAGCCAGTGAAATGATTTCTTCAAAAAATGAAAAGAAACATTCCATAGCAGCAAAAGCTTGATTTAACTCTTTACGAAGAAATTACATCAGCCAGTCAAATGATTTCTTCAAAAAAAACGAAAAGAAACATTCCATAGCAGCAAAAGCTTGATTTAACTCTTTACGAATAAAACCCCCTACAAACTAACAGCTCAAATGGAGAGGAAATATTGCAATAAAACGAAAAGCAAAACCCCATGGAGATTGTAGCAGTGAGACCACACCATGTCCCTTTTGATAGCATTTATTTTACATAGCAGAGAGCCGAAGTATATAACAATCTAACACAGTAAACACAGGACAAAGAAGAAACATGTATTTTCAGTTGTATCAATAGACCGTGACACATAGCCAGATATATAGTTCCCCATGATGCACAAAAATAGCTCAAGAACAAATGTTTTAGGCTGCAATCATGACCAGAAACTGCATCTTTGACAGACCACAGAAAGATTTAACTTTAGGTGGAATTCTTAGGCCCAAACGCAATTTGCAATATAGTTGTGTATCATTATCAAGATGTTGAGAATGAGCACGTCACTTTTATGTAACTTTATTCCTGCCAATAATTTGCGGTATAACTGTCTATTACAGTATAGAGATTCTTCAGTGTATATGTCAAATACAAATAGGTAAAATGAAATCAAAATATAAGGTGACCTATGTTGATCCGTAAAGTATCCACGGCTCTGGAATTTCAAATCCTTATCTATGAACCACTACAAAATCTTTTTTAATGCTACCAGAACGTCCCATGCCGCTTGAAGATGGCGGCCAAACAAGCTAAGACGCTCCTATTGATGCTCTCACCGGCCGCGGGTGCTATCAAGAGCTGGCGTGCACTGAGTTTGTGAGAGAGATCATGAGCAGGGGAATAAATGAAAGCCTCACCTCGTTTCCTGCCATCACACGCTGCACCAAACTCCCCAATCAGTTGATGGCCCCTCCTGGCCATCGAGCTCAATCCACCTCCAACTCGCGTCCTCCTCACCGCCAGACGATTGGGAGAAACTTCACCTTGTTTCTTCCCGTCACACACTGCACCAACCTCCCTAAAGTCTATTCTATGTCATCCCCAAAGTTAAACAAAGTCAATTACCAAACTCGAGAAGAGAAAAGATAAATGGTAAGGTGAGGTGAGGTCAACTACCTGATCTATCCGGAAGCCATCAGTTTCCATGGCAGGAGATGGAGAAGTCAATATGTAACATACATATGAAGCCACTCTGAACAGAAACTCAGTTGAAAAAATGGAAGAGATACTAACATAGTATCGTTCATATGTAAAATATTCAGCAGTTCCATAAACCATGGAAATTAAGTTCTGAACATACCATCTGAAACATGGGAGTGTCTTCACTCGCATCATCTCCTGCTTGTCCTGAGGTAAATCGGAACCTAAACCATGGAAAAAAAGCGAAACCTAAACTGAATATCATGTACACTTGCTATAGGATGTAAGAAATCACCGGGTGTAAATCATAAAAAGGTAAATCGTCTCTATTGTATCCATGTGTTTACACCAGCTCACGAAATAGTTACATTGCCGCAAAAGCCATGGGCTGAACATATGCTTGCACGTGCCATTCCTCCTCTATTTCTTCCTCAGCAGGCACGTGCTTGCAAATTTATTCCCAAAACTACAGTACTAATATGTATATGTTGTTACAGTTTGACTTGCTTCATTTATCTTAAGAATTTAAGCCATGTTTATTGAAGCAAGTACTAATATTAGAAACAAAAAATATGGGCTGCATGGTCAAAGCCTCAAAGGCGGGGACAACCTGGGTGCGTTTTGGGGATTGGACAACCAGATTGAAACACCCCTCAGGATGGTTTTGGGGATTCATTGCACAACCAAATATTTTAAACCTGTAAAAAATGTATAATCTGAAACGCCCCTCAGGATGGTTTTGGGGATTGGATGACCAGATGGAAACGCCCCTCGGGATAGTTTTGGGGATAGCAATTGGTTCACTGAAGCCACATTTTCTTGGCAAAGTTACATAGTTGAAGAAATTGATATCCAAATATTTTCAAGTGACCAATAATATATACCTTCCTAAGCCTGGATCTCTTCCATCTGAACCAAATCCAGTAAACCTGCAAAATAATCAGCAACACAAAAGGTATATAATTTTCACTGTTTGGATCAAATGCACAATTTTTGGAAGTGAACGTTCTTTTATGGATCAAATGCACAATTTTTGCATGGTAAAGTGAAATCTCAAACTTCAGTGAGAAAGGAAAGACCAAACTTCAGTGGGAAACATAACATATCAATATACAATTAATCAATCAAAAGCGCACCTTTTACAACACAAACAATAAATAAGATGGCTTAGAATTTACATTGATACATCCATACTATGTCTAGACGAAGGAAAAAAATCACCAATACAATAATACAAACAGATAGGCAAAGATAATAAATAGAAGCAAAAAAAGTAACAGGGAAAACACAAATTTCCTAGCAAACATTACCATAGACATCATAAGCTGGTGAAGGTAAATCATCATAAGCTGCTGAACCGTAGGCATCTTCAGCAATATAGCTTCTGTGTCAAAAAAAAATCAGATAAACATTTTTTTCTAGAAGGTATTAGAAGCCAAATATCCTATGAATAAAAAAATAAAGGTTAATCCAAATTTATGAGTATCCCGAAGGAGACAAGATGAACATTGTTAATATTTGGCTTAATTGCTTGCAAATGCTTCCAAAACGAAAGTTGGAGAAGGGACCATAGCACACACACCAGCAACGAATGCATTCCCTGGCTGAGTCCTCCTCAACCCAGGGGTCCTTGAATTCTCAAGATAGAGCTCTTCTATTCAGCAGCCGCTACGACACAGGGGTCAAGACAATCTCAAGATCAATCACAGCCTGCCTTCTGTCACCGCCGTTGCAGGCCTAGACCGACGCCTTGCTGCTAGACATAACATGAGCAATGGATATTATCACTATGAAATTTAAGAAGGGGGCGAAGAAAGATGCAAAACCACAAGAAAATGGCACTGGCCTAAATGATTAAGCACAAAGCTACAGATGTAGTAACCACCTTTTCTATAACAGGAGGATCACATGTAGGAGCATATGTTGATGGCATGTGTGTGAAAAAAACTTCAAATATACACGAAAAAATTGCGATTAAGGAGCTTTTCATTCCATAGCAACAGGGTTACAATCAACGGAAAGGCAATTACAGATAAAATCAGGTGCATATTCAGTCCAAATGTACTTCTCCTTTCCTTACCATAGTATGAGCACAGAGATGTGCGGCAACATTGCCTACTCTTCAAATAAAAACAATAGGGAACCAAGAAAAACCCTTGCTAAGCTCCATTACATCATAGAGAATAGGTTCAATTTCCGAATGCTTAAAGTTACCATTGTTCAGCAGCTTTGAGAGCACCAGAGAATCAGTTTCAATAATTACTTTCTGAAACTTCATATCCCTCGCAAAGTCGCAAGAATCACACCATCTCGAATAGCATGAGCCTCCATAGAGAGGGCATTAGCTGCATTTGGGTAGAATTGGCCCTGGTGATCACAAGCAATGGATCCATAGGCCGCTTCCCAAGGCCCAGAACTGAAAGCCCCAAGCCCCCAACACCATTTGTTTTTGTCCAGCCAACATCAGGAGGGTGCAAGAGTAGTATTTATGTCCAGAATGACATGCTTGTACCCACTAAGTAGTTTGACCAGTAAAACTGGTTGTGAATTTGATGAGAAAATATTAACAACCACATTTAGGTTGTGAATTGAAGGAATCATAGAAAAAATAAAAGGGCAGAAGCACCTACTGGGCAGTTGGCTGCAGTGGAACTGCAACCTTCTTGTCCCTAGCCAACAGCTTCATATTTCCGTCAGCGGCAGCGGGCCAGGGGCACAACCAGATCACCTACTTGCTGATATTAGAGATGAGTGTGAATTTTATCTGCTAAAAACACATGTGAATAAGGACATGACCAATGAACCAATGACGCAAAGTAATGCAACCATAATAGAAATACTTTGAAGCAACGTTTTTCCCATTTTCAACCGTGCTAACACAGAATACTCATGTGACCCGTACCGAACAGCAAAAATTAAACTCTGACTCTGAATGAAAAATCAGAAATTTGCACTAACATAAACTATATTTATATAAATTAATGTATATACACCCAAGGCCTCCACTACGTTTTTAGCTTGAACAAAGAAACCTATCCACGGGAATATTTTTTCTAAGATACACGTAATTAGTAATTACTCCAGCATTAATGAATAGAGTAGGGATTTAGATCTAGAAATAGGTTCCATTGGCTGGGCTGCCCCATGGGGCAGCTCCTCGCCGGTCCTGTGCGCCCCAATTCCAACACTATCATCTTCACTGAAAACTCATTTTAGTGTTCAGAGCAAAAAATTATAGAGAAAGTGATGCAAACATTGTAGATTAACTGCACGGTGCTGCTTATGTGCAAGTACACAATAACTGATAGCATAATCAGCAAGTTGGTACGAAGAAGATATAATACGTGACACTACATAGTTGATGTGACATACTTCATGACATACCAAGGGGCATTAGCAGTTGCGTGCCTAAGTGAAATGTACACCAAAACAAACATAGCCACCGGCGTTGTGCCTCCCCCTCCCAGCTCCCCATAGGTCCTGATTTTTTCTCTGCTTTTGCCTCTTTAGCCTCTTCTCATCGTCTCCTACTACTCTGGCTTGTGCAAATGCTCTGATCAGTGATACAGGGCCAGCATCAAGATCGAATTCATGTCCCTATGCAACTGAAGCAAAAGAGCACTGGAATGGAGTGCAACTTGTCCTCATGTTCAAACTATTAGGTAATCAAGCAATAACTTAATCAACTATCGATGTCTCATTTAATGCTCTAATTTCTTTAACGTATACCTAGCTAGATTCAGTACAAAATTTCTGAAAGTTCTATGGTACAATTTCCAGTCATATTGAATATTTCAAAGAATTTAATGCAGTATTACTGATGGCAAAGGGATTATGAAAAATTATATACATCACAAGAAAATAGAAGAACTCCATACCCACTTCAGTTTCGCGATAACATGATTCCCTGTCAGGTTGTTGAGGGAAAGCTTCGAGTTAACCAGTACAGTAGCCTACACGAAGTAAAAATCTATTAGGAAGTGGATCACGATGTCATGTTTTACTGCAGATGGAAAGATGTGACTGCGACATATGAACATTTCATTATGTTGACTTCTTCACTATAAGTAAATTCCATTTATCAACTCTGGTATTTTTCCACACAAACTAAATACCATTGACTATGTGATTAAGTAACAATGCAAGATTTCATTCAAAAAAGTATAGTACTGCATTTAACAGGTGTATACTGGCAACTCTTTTTTGTTTGTTTACTATGGACAAGGACGAATAAACCACATAGTTTGATCAATCAACACACTTGAGTTGACATGCTAACTGAAAACCTATTTAATCGCTAGTTCAGGATGCAATACATCACATGTGTACTGCCATACTGCTACCACCTCCTGATCCAAGAACTTTCTGACAAGTTGTTGTATACGAATAAAATGTACTGTAAAATGAATAAAACACTGGGGAAAAGAAACCATACCTAAATCTTTATGTTCTATATCTTGGAAGCATTGGTCAAAGTAAGAAACAAACAGAATATGAAGCATCTAAGATTGCAAGGAGCTAACAATCTTAATGCAAAGATTTCAAAACCTACCAAATCTAATCTAGTATGGGAAGTGTAATGGACAAAATACAAGAAACCAAGTAGGTAGCTTGCAAATGTGTTCGATACTGTTTCATAAATATTTAATGAACCCAACTTTATAAATTGGCAAATAGCAATTCGAAATTTTGAAATGCATTCAAGTAAATAGAATATTTTTTCTTGCATATTTTCCATTTCTAAGAAAAGGTCGTATGGCGTGGTCCCTATTCCCTACGCTACTGGTGTGTAGAGAACAAAGAAATAGCTTGGTAGTGTAATGAGATGAAAAACAACTTCACAACAGTTAAAGCAACTTCAAATCTATAACTCACTACTAATTGGCACCCTACAAAATTCAATAGCAGGTCATTCCCAGACTTCCCAACAGTAGGAAGAAACATGTTTGCAGTCAGACCTATGCGTATATATCCAGCCAAAAATATTGTATATACAACAAATTGGTTTATCCATAATGAAGTGCACAAAGACCTCAGGTTTCCATCCAATAACTAAGCAAATAGCACCTCTCAGTCTCAATCTCAGTCCAAATCTCACACTGAGCCTGCACTACAACCAGAGAAAACGCATTAGCCTATGTGAACAATTCATTGAATCAATTATACAAATTCAAAGCAGATCCAAAGCAGAATACATCAATCACGTCATCTCCTCCCAGCCAGGAAGAGCACACCCCCTGCGTGCCATCCTCCTTGTGCATCTTCTCCCCATCGCCAACTCCGTCGCCATAAAGAAAATTAAAGAATGCAGTAGAATAAACAGGAGCACATACTTGTTGAATAATACAAATCGACATTAACAAGTACTCACTCCGGCCCTTTTTAATTGACTCAAATTTAGTACAAAATTGTACTAAATCCGAGTCAATTAAAAGAGATCGGAGGGAGTATGCAACAATATCAGTGCCCTGCGGTATATGATCAAACTGAAATACCTAAAAAAAGGATAAAGTTCATACACCGAAATATTATCTCTAGAATACCACCTATTTTTTCCACGTGTATAAAGGTCCATCAAAGTGGTAACAAAATGCAAGAAGCCATTTAGAGAGCAGAACTTGGCACATGTTAATTCAGTGCCAAGGTCGCCATAGATAAAACGAGCTATTGCTTTGCCTGCAAAAGAATTTAGAAGTTTCAGCCAACAAAACATTGATAGGTGAATTTATAAGATAACGCAGAAGCTCATAGTCGATGGAAGCAAATGCTGGAGTACAAAGTTACTACTGACCAAATTAATTACTCAAGTGTGACAGGTTACTTTTAATGCGAAAGAAAACACAAGCAATGAAGGAAGCTCTGTTCAAGGAAGCATATTTGTGAGGAAAAATAACCAAAGATCATGACCTTCTCTGTTTTCCTAAGAAGGTTAACACCATATTTATGTACCAAGTATAAGGAAGGATGAAACGCTTACAGTCTGTTCAAGGAGAGATTCACTCTCACTTAAACCTCATTGCTATTCATTGTCAAACATTATAAGCAACCAAGACCTCGGTAGTGTATTTTTATTACTATATATGTACATGAAATAAAGATCCACATTAAGTATATAAGGCTTAACCTTTATGTATTGAAGAGAAACTCAGAGAAATAGAAAATCACCTCATACCACATTTGCATGCTGGTGAGCTCCAATCAAGCCAAGGTGTGTTGTTGTATCTCACAAACAAGTTGGTTGCTCGCCTCATCAGTAAGCAATGCCATCTCATGGTGTCAAAACACCTACGCCCAATCCAGGGTATGGCTTGCACTACTGCAACTGTGAAGAAAACAATCCATATGAATCGGAGGGTGTAGGTGGAAGGGCTTCCTCACCAAGTAAGAAGGTAAAATATAGTAATAACAAGACACCATATATGGACAGAGGTAAATGAAGCAGACATGATGCATTATACTGTCTAAACACTGCCATCGAACCCCCAACCGCCCACGAACCTGTCCCCAATTGGCCGGAAACAAGACCAACAACAACACCGACCACACAGATCTCTCGCAGCGACAAACATCTCGAACAGGAATACCAAAAAAAAGTGTGTGAGGAGCAGGAGATTCTGACCTTGACATCGGCATCGAGTCCCATTCTCCCATATCTGCATTTCTGCTCCCTACCTGCTTCACCAAGCACAAAAATCTAATCATATGAGGAAGAAATGATGATTAGAACGATCTAGATTGGCAGCAAACCACAAGACAAATATATAGGGATTGCCTACCTTGCCGCTGACCACCAAACCCTCCACGAATTGGAAGGAGCTCAGCTTGTGAGGCCAATGGGAAGAGGGAGATGAGACACAACCCTAGACCATGGATATGCCATTTCTGCTCTAATGGCATCACACCTTGCAACCTCATCCCCATGGACGTCACCTGCCTCCGCCCCGCCTCCTGCTTCGAGGCTCATCTGCACCGCGGAATCGGCTCATGGACGGCGGCGAGCACAGGACGCGGCGACGTTGAGGGAGGGGGGACGGCGGCGAGCACATGACGCGGCGACGTTGAGGGAGGGGATCTCTCCTGGGCCGGTGAGGTGGAGGTGCCGGCGAGTTGTCCTGGCCGGTGAAGAGGGAGGAGTCAACAAGGTCACCTGGCCGATGGGGAGGAAGAAGCTGGCACCAGCCGTGGCGGCTACGCCTCACGTCGCACGAAGCGGCGGCGGCCGCGCTCCCTCTGGCGGCGGTCGTACTCACGTATTCTGCTCCCGCGCCTCACGTACGAGCATCCAACAGCCGCCGCCGCCCTTGTGATCCCTGTCGTCGCTCCGCCGAAGACGACCTCGAGAGCGGAGGAAGAGGACGGGGACGGGGACGAGGAGAGGAGTGGGCGTCGCCGAGAGGAGAGAAGAATCGGGGATTGGAGAAGAATCGGGGATTGGGGAGAAGAATCGGGGAATCGGGGATTGGAGAGGAGTGGGCGTCGCCCGATCTAGGGTTTTCACCGCTTCACGCAACACGACCGAAATGAGCGACCGAAACGAGCGCCAGCCGCTGTCTCTTGCTGCCAGTCCCGCACAAAAATGGGCCCAAGCGTCATAGACAATTTACGAACAGCGGCATGTAACAGAAAAGTTACTGCAACGGATGGCTGAGGGGAAAAGTGGGGGAAAGATTTTACTGTGTGCGGTGAAATGGACGGATCAGATTCGTTTGCCCCTTTCAGATGGCCTGGTTGGCTGGGTAGTCTTTCAACATTTATAGGAGAAATTTAAAAAAAATCACAGTGGGAAAACCTAGTACTGTTTAGCTTCAAAAGAGTTAAAGGCACAACGGTTCTAGTGTCTCGCCAATGAATCAATTTTACTTTAAAAAATTATCAGATGATTTGCTAGTGTCACCAACTTTAAGTTAACGGTCTTAAATGATGATCCTTATTTAGCTACATTTTAGAAACTGTGTTCAACTTGATCAATTCAGAAATGGTTGTTTTTTCCATGGACTTAGGGATAGAAATCTTTGTTTATTTATCTTTGGTCAGTGCAGGCGACCAACCTAAGATTAAGCAAAAGAACCTGAACAATCGCAACCTCTTGCCGCTTCAGAGCAATCCCAACCTGTAGCACTAGCGCAGACGGTGGCATCGCAATGTTATGCATCAGAGCAATCCCAACCTCTTGCCGCACTCCAGGCTGCCGTCTAGCACCTCCTCAACCCCGTACTTATACTTGAACCCCAGCTCCACAAGCTTCTTTGTATTAGCTTGCACTCTCACTCCCTCTCCCACCACCCTAATCCACACACAAAAAGTGCAAATTAACCACAAAGCATCGACACAACCAAATTAAAACATTCAGTTAAAGAACATACTCTTTGATCATCAGCTTGAGCTCCGGGTGCTTGCCAGCGTAGTGCTCCAGGATATCCTGCATGTTGGGGTACCCCACGGCGCAGAGGTATCGGCCGCCGGCGATGTCAGACGGCCGCTCCATGCAGATGACGTGCGCCTCGCATACGTCGTCGACGTGAACCAGCGGCACGGAGCCGAGGAGGGACTGCAGGAACATGAGGTTCTTGTGGTAAAGCTCAACACCGGTGAGAGGCGACAGCATGTTGTGCATGCTGGAGGAGGCGTAGGGCAGGATGGTGTCTCCCCCGACGAGGCCGCACAGCAGGACGACGACGTCGAATGGCCTTGCCGCGGAGGAGCGGCCTTCATTGTACTTGAGTAGCTCCTTGTCGGAGAGGGTCTTGGAGGATACATAAGCCTGCACACGTACAAAACAATATGGCCACAGGGATCAACCAATATTCGGCTGCTCCCTCCGCTCAATACTTGTCGCGGATTTAGGTAAAATGTAGGCTAAAACATGCCTAAATTCATCAAACCTGCAATAAGAATCTGCGACAAGTATTTAGAGCTGAAAAAGTATTAGATCATCCATTTTATCTTGGGGGCTTGTCCAAAAATGCAAGCACTCACGTCCAAGAACTCGTTGCTGTGACCGTAGGGAATACCAAGCGGGGTCCAGCAGGATTCGTTCATGAACTCTTTGTAGCCGCCGCCGTCGTCCCGGAGCGGCGCCGACGCCGTGACGGAGCCCGTGTGGATGACACGCCTCACCGTCGTGGACCGCTCGCACTGTTCCAGGACAGCGCGCGTCGCGTCCACGGTCGCCTCGGTCGTATCTTTGTACTGCAAAATCAAATCACGATGAAGATAAATTGGCTTGGCAAGCCGCTAGAGCCAATTAAAGAGATCAAGCTGAGGTCGCGATCGCTGAACAGTTGTGCAGGCTAAGCAAGTCGATGAGTATCAAGTACGCAGCTCCGAGAGCTAAAAGAGGGAGTTTCTTCCCAAGTTCTTCTTTTATCGCTCACCCTTTGCTCTGGCGGGCCGTAGGTTTAGCAGTATTGCGGCCCAGTACCCTTGTCAAACCCATGATGCCTAGCCCGTTGGATGGCAGTCATGGTCATGACATGCCCGGTAGAATTGCTTCTTGGATTTTCGATCGATTATTGGTACCTTTGAGCTGCCGGAGTTGTGCATCTTCGGGGTGGCGACGAGGAAGACGAACTCGCAGCCCTGGATCGCCGGTTCGAAGGTGGCGGCGTCGTAGATGTCCGCCTGGAACAGCGTCAGCCTCTCCGCCGCGCCGGGCAACCCCTTCAGCAGCGCCGCCTTCTGTTCATCCGCTGCAGCGCCCCATGACGAACAATTGCGCTTCGAAAATCAGAAGATTGAACAACGCACGGACAGAATAAATTGAGCCAATCGATCGGTCGCGAGCTGTCTACAGTAGCATGCGTGCGTGGAGAAATTTGACAGGAGAAGGCGCATACCGATGTTCCGTAACGTGGCGTGGACGGCGCAGCCTCTGTCGAGGAGCTTCCTCACGAGCCAGGAGCCGATGTAGCCGGCAGCTCCGGTGACGCACACCCTGCAGCTCATCTCTCCCCGCCGGCTCCTCAGAGGCCTCTCGGCGCCTCGCTCTCTGCTCCAGAAGCTATATATACGTGCTCTGTGAGCCACACCAAGCGAATCGATTTTCTTGGCCACGGTTTTTGCAAGGAAATGCTGGAGCCACTTATTAGCTGCACAAGACACGACTGACAAGTTACACACGGCGCTTGTCGCAGTGTGGGTGTGGCTAAATGCGAAACAGAAAGCCCGCGTCAAAACGTGCTTGCTCCAGCTTATTTTATTTTCCATAAAGGGTATTTCGGAACTTAAAGCTTTAGTATTTTACCCGGTATCGGTCTCAGCATAACTAAGATGCACATAGCGGTTCAAATTCAAAATCAGAAATTGAAAATATGGCACATTACAAGAGATCATATCGGCAATGTAAAGCGCCAATGGCATTAAGGACTAGTCCGAAGATCACGCCGCTAACCATGTTGGATAAAAAATACTTCTCGATGTGTCCTTCAACCATGTAGGCACGTCCATAAGGAGGTCGTGGTTCTCCACACACTGTAGAGACGGCCATAAAGGGAGCATAAACTGTGCAACGATAGATAACCTGCATAAGAGATAAATTTTTATCGTTAAAAATCTTATCATTTCTACATAGCCACATCACCAGATAACGGCAAGCGCTACCACCCTCTTAAACCTGTTTTGGACACCATTTAGCCGGTTACCTAAAATATTACGATACATGGTGGATATATATAAGGTAGATTCTATTTGGATGTTGTTGCGGTCAGAAACCCACCGGCGGGCAGCGACTGACAACACCGTAGAGCCGGGAACAACTAGGGCTGCGGCTGGCCCCAGTCCCTCAGAGCGACGGCCCGCAAAGCCTTCTGGTCACACGTCCGATGCTGTCGCAAGGGCGTGTCACCTGACCTATACCCGGTCGGGGAAGGTGTTGGATGATGCCTCGCTTAGTTTCCTGCATGGCATACACGTAAACGTTAAATACGAGCCTCGATCGGCTCTCAAGTTGTCCCGTGAATCGGCTCAAAGAGCCGATCCACCCATGATTCGTACGAGGTGTACGAATATATGGTGGTCCCGCTTGATCAAGATAAAGCTAAAGCGATCTACGACGATTTAGGGTTTTCACCGCATAATCGGATCATCCTACTCACGATTGGGCCTCGCGCTCGCGTACGGTGATCGTAAGCCGATCCTAGACGAGGGCCTAAAAACCAACACAAGGTTGATCCCCGGAACATCCTGTCTAGGGCTAGCAAACTACACCCTACACGCCGCCGGATCCTCCAACCCTTTGTAAGGCCTAACTATTGCGGATATTAAACTAATCCTTGAAGAACAAGGAGCAACCGTAACGGATCGGATCTACTAAACAATGATCAAGCGGGGTGCCGCCCCTACACCTAAGATAGGTGTAAGGGCGGCTAGATGTATAAGGGTTGCACTACGACGAGCATATGATACGAAGAACAATGCTAACCCTAACACATCTAAGATAACTACGTTGCTCGCCATCAAAAAGGCTTCGACACGAGCAACGCATGAACAACGTAGACAAGCTTATGCTGCCTAGATCGCGAGATGCGATCTAGGCAGCATGGTGCTTACCGGGAGAAACCCTCGAGACGAAGGAGTTGGCGATGCGCCGAGATTGATTGTGTTGAACGTTGGTTGTTGTTTATTCCATAAACCCTAGATACATATTTATAGTCCAGGGGACTTTCTAATTCAGGTGTGCACCTAACCGTGCACGGGTAAAACTCTAACTAACCGACACGTAATCTAATATGTTACAGATACAAGGGAAAACTAGCGCAAACTTTGCATGTAAGGCCGATTCACGTATTTCTTCTATATATATTCTTCAAGCCCATCTTGATCACGGCCCACCTCGGATCCGGTCAAATTCTGTTGATAACACATGCCCCCCTGGTTTTGGAAATGACATTTCCAAAATCATTACGCTTTCTTTCGTCGGGTCATGTCGTGGCAGAGCGGAACCCGCCGCAGAATCCTTCATCATGATGCCTTGCCCTTTCCACTTCTCCACGTGGCCTACGAAATTTTTCTGTTGGGCACCATTTCCTCGGAAACTGTTGTGGCATTGAATCTCCCTCATATCCCTTTTATCTAACCGTTCTAAACAGCTTGCTCCTCCTTCATCCTCCTCGCATTAGCACCCAAAAACCCTCCTGTGCCACCATGTCTTCTTCCTCCTCCTCCTCATCCGATCTTTCCTACGGATCTTCCTCCTCCCGCGAGACGCCGGAGGACATCCGCGCCCCAGAAGAATGGGACCAGGAAGACCACGCCTCCTCCATCTGGTCCGAAGACGACCATTCCCTGACCAGCGGGGATGAAGATCTTCAGTTCCTCGCCGACGGGGAACTGGAGTCGGAAAGCGAGGACGACCGGTTCCCCTGGGACGGCTGCCCCACCTCTGAAGAAGAGGAAGAGGAAGATGACGACGATCACGACGACTCCCTCGAGGGCTACCCGCCGGCGAAACGCCTCCGCATGTGGTGGGACGACGACAGCAGCGACGATGAAGACGAGGATGAAGCTCCCGTAGAGGGCTACGGGAGTAGCGACGAGGAGCCCATCGGCAGCAGTGCCGATGAGAGTTCCGAGGATGACGACGAGGGCAGCGATGGCCCGTAGATTAGGATCTACTAGTATAGGCCTAGCAGTAGTAGATGGGTCAATAGACCCTTCTTTTGTTCTTCCTTCTTTGAGCAATCGGCTCTTCCTTTGTAAGAAATCCTGTTCATTAATGAAGAAGTTTCCCCAATCTGATTTTGCCGATTTCTTTTAAACCGATTCTCAATGAGCCGATGGCAACGCATCGGTCTCTCATAATCCGCCCTTCATCTCTTCGACCACGGGGTGACTGCAATCTTGGTCAAAACTCAATAAGCCGATGTCAGCGCATCAAGCCTTCATGAACTATCCTTCATCCTTTTGAACAATGAATTTGAGTTCCGCCGGATCACCACCCTTGACGAAAATCGCGGCGCAGGACTAGCCGATGGCTACCCAGTCGGCTTTCAAAAACAGAGCATCCACCAGGCCAGCAGCCCCCCGAGTCTCAATCAAGGCGAAACAGAGACGAGGGCACGCCATTCAGACAAATGGACCTGGGCTAGATCATGTCTGAAAGAACTATCATGCAGAGCCAGCCAGAGCCGGTTACCCCTCCGATGCTGCCGATGATCACACAACGGCTCAGAAGTAGAACTCCTCTGACACAGAGCTGGAGGTCCTTGTGTTTTGCACATGCGACTGGTAGATTTTTGTTTTTTACGGGCCGATTTTTTCTATCGGCCCCCAATATCTTACTGCACATGTATCGCACATGCTCATCTGATTATGTTCCCCCCGAGCCGATTTTGCAAGGTAACTGCTGAAATCGGCTTCTGTGATTAGCCAAGGTTTTACCGCACCTGTATCGCACATGCTCTTCAGGTATTCCCTGTTGGATTAAATGCTAAACCCAAGCAGAATGGATGGTGAGGATAATTTTTTGGCCGATTGCTGGAATCGGCCTCCACGTTGCTTGCTCGATGAAGGTTTTGTAATGTTCCTCCATAGATCCTTGGGGCCGATCACCTGGATCGGCATCGCCACGTTCGTCCATTGATGTTTGCTTTTGTTACACAGTCAGGCCGGTGGATAAAACCAGCCTAACCTCGTTCTTTGTCACGTCGATGCGCTCGCAGTCGTCCAAATTGATGCCTGAGAGTGGCTTTTGGCCTGATGTCTCCCAAACGTCCATGCCGGCTGTTGAAATCTCAGCTGAATCATCTGCGTGGACGACTTCTACTTCATCTCCATCCCACTGTATTAGGCATTGGTGCATCGTGGATGGAATGCAACAGTTGGCGTGGATCCAATCTCTCCCTAATAGGACAGCATAGGTTCTCTTGTTGTCGACAATAAAGAACGTCGTAGGGATGGTTTTCCTTCCTATAGTCAGATCCACATTCAGAACACCTTGTGCGTCAGATGCTTGGCCGTTGAAATCGCTCAGTGTTACATTGGTCTTGATCAGATCCGAGCTGGAGCGTCCCAACCGACGTAGCATGGAGTATGGCATAATGTTAACTGCCGCTCCGGTGTCCACCAACATCTTGTTGACGAGGCTGCCCATTGATGTATCCTCGCAAGTACGGGGCCTTCGGATGCTCGTAACTTCTTTCTCGTGGCTTCTCAAAGATGACCGGCCGTGGGCCGCAGTCTAGTTGTGCCACAGGTGCTTCGTATAATCCTGGAGCGCTAAACTCCGTCGGAAGGATGAAGACCATGTTTGTGCCAGCCGATGTTTTGTCATCGGCTTTCCTTTGTCTGGGGCGCCACTCTTTTCTTTGTGGCCGACCTTCTTCGTCTAGGGTTCGCTGAATTTTGGCGACCAGATCAGGCCGTGCCTTCCTCAACGTGTGCAGGTATAACCTTTCAGCTTCTTCCAACCCACGTAAACGCTGAACCCTTCGCTTCTGGGAACGGCTGAGCCCATCAGGGCACCACCTTGGCCGATGATACTTGTCTTCTTCATCATCGTCCTCTAGTTCCTCGAGATCTTCCACCCGAGCGGACTCAGCATGCTTGTTCCGAGGCGGGAGAGGCCCTAGACGCTTGAACACAGACACGTTAGATGTATCCTTCTTCTTCTGTTTGCATTCTGGGCAGTTGCCGATTGTAGGCAATCGGCTCATTCCTGAATCCCAGCAGTGTCTGAAGAAGGGGCAGTCCCAGTGCCTATCCTCGTCGTATTGCTCCCTTGACCTTTCCTTGGCGTGGCGCTCATGTCGCTCCTCGTCGTGATCATGCCGACGACGTCTCCTGTCGTCCCTAGCCAGACGATCTTTTTCATCATCGTCGTTGTATCGCCGGTGTTGGTCATACTGACTCACATACTTGTTGAGGAGGTGATCAGAGAGAGGTCGCTGATATCTTATGTTCTTCACTTCTCCCTCTGTGACGTAGCGCTTGCCGTCGTGGCGGAGCCGATCGCGTGGAGCGGCTTCCTCTCGTGTCTCTGCCGTGAGAGCAGCTCGCCCTCATCTCCGTCCTTACCAGAGTGGTGCCCAAGTCCTACCATGTTGATATTGCACGAGAAATCTGGCTGGCACCCTCCATGGCAAGAATACTCCACCATGTTAACAGCGGGGAAGGGGTGTGTGTCGACCTTCATGGCGTACTGGTTGAAAATTAATCGCCCTTTCTCTATCGCCATTTGGATCTGCTGACGTCACACCCTGCAGTCGTTAGTGGTGTGGGTGAACGTGTTATGCCACTTGCAGTATGGCTTTCCGTTCAGCTTCTGCACCGTAGGGATTTTGTGGCCTTCGGGTACCTTTATATGCTTCTCCGTGAGTAAGAGATCGAAAATCTGCTCAGTTTTGGTCACGTCGAAGTCGAACCCTTTTGGAGGGCCTTGTGGCTTAACCCACTTGCAGGACACGGGGCCTGCCGCCCGAGTCCATTCAGCCACTGCTACCTCTCGATCTCCCGCAGCACCTTCATCCTCGTCTGCCTCAACCAGGACCACCGCATGCTTAAATTTGTCCTGGTAAACATCTGGGTGGCGCTGTTCATATGCTGACAACTTCTGCACCATGTGCGCCAATGAAGGGTAGTCTGCTTGGGAGGCCACGTCCTTGATCGATGATGAGAGACCCACCACCGCCAACTCGACTACTTCTTTTTCACTTACGTGAACCGAATAGCATCGGTTCCTAATGGTCCTGAAGCGCTGGATGTATTCTGACACTGTTTCCCCGCGCTTCTGTCGTACTTGTGCTAGATCGGCAATACCAGCCTCGGAAGCCTCTGAGTGATACCGCTCATGGAACCTGCTCTTCCAACTGCTTCCAAGTCCGGATTGAGTTTGGTGGCAGCGATGTGTACCACCCGAAAGCCGATCCCGTGAGGGACTGTGCGAAGAACCTCACACGCAGCTCGTCTGATGCTGAGATCGTGCCCAGCTGTGCCAAATATCGGCTCACATGCTCGATGGAGCTGGAACCATCTGATCCACTAAACTTTGTGAAGTCCGGGAGCCGATATTTGGTTGGTAGCGGGATCAATTCGTACTCGTTGGGGTACGGCTTGGTATAGCCGAACGCCTTCCTTTTCGGCATCATGCCGAACCGATCTTTCGAATTGTACAAATCTGATCCGCGGTGATGGCTGAAGGTGTCGAACCCCGAAGATTCGCCGGGGTGGCATACTTAGCCAGCCATGCTTGCTTTTCCAGCTTCCGAGCCAAGCTGCGAGAGCTGCGCTCGGAGGTTTGTCGGAGTGGCGTACTTAGCTAACCACGTTTGCTTCTCAAGATCTGCTCCCGACGTTCCTCCCGCTCGTTCCGGAGGCCCTGCCGCCGCAGCTCGGTTCGAGAGTGCCCGAGTACTGCAGTCCGGCACGTATGCGCACGTGTACCCGTGCGGAATCTCCTTGGGCGCCTCAGGTAGGAATTGGTAGTCACTAGGGTCACCACCAATCTTGTAGACGACGTATGCCGATGAGTTCGGCACTTCTGGTGCTGCCAACGCGAACGGCAGCGGCGGACGGGAGTGGAGTGGCATCTCCCCTTTGTAGGTCCCCAGAGCTGGTCCCGACGGAGAATACTGGTGGCTCATGATTTCCTGGATCACGCGCAGAGCGACACGCTCCAAAGTGTTCACCAGGCTCTCAGAGTGACGGTGCAGCGAATGAGCCACCATGAAGTTGATCTCCTGACGCAGCGACCCGGTGCGTTCTTCCGACGGGGCGGACAGGTCCACTCCATCGAGCGCGCCTTCAGGTGAGAACCCCTTCCACCTGACGCCGTGGGAGCGGGTTCTGTGGAAAGAGCCGATGAGGTCGGCTTCGAGGACTGCCTTGATCTCGTCATGCTTCTTCTTGAGCTTGTCAGGCAGATCCTCGTACTTGACCGGAGTGCTTTCCGCCATCTTGGATGTAGATGGCGATGCGGTGGATGTCGAAGATTGTCCCACCGGGCGTGCCAGATGTGTTGCGGTCAGAAACCCACCGGCGGGCAGCGACTGGCAACACCGTAGAGCCGGGAACAACTAGGGCTGCGGCTGGCCCCGGTCCCTCGGAGCGACGGCCCGCAAAGCCTTCCGGTCACACGTCCGATGCTCGTCGCAAGGGCGTGCCACCTGACCTATACCGGTCGGGGAAGGTGTTGGATGATGCCTCGCTTAGTTTCCTGCATGGCATACACGTAAACGTTAAATACGAGCCTCGATCGGCTCTCAGGTTGTCCCGTGAATCGGCTCAAAGAGCCGATCCACCCATGATTCGTACGAGGTGTACGAATATATGGTGGTCCTGCTTGATCAAGATAAAGCTAAAGCGATCTACGAAGATTTAGGGTTTTCACCGCATAATCGGATCATCCTACTCACGATTGGGCCTCGCGCTCGCGTACGGTGATCGTAAGCCGATCCTAGACAGGGCCTAAAAACCAACACAAGGTTGATCTCCTGTCTAGGGCTAGCAAACTACACCCTACACGCCGCTGGATCCTCCAACCCTTTGTAAGGCCTAACTATTGCGGATATTAAACTAATCCTTGAAGAACAAGGAGCAACCGTAACGGATCAGATCTACTAAACAATGATCAAGCGGGGTGCCGCCCCTACACCTAAGATAGGTGTAAGGGCGGCTAGATGTATAAGGGTTGCACTACGACAGCATATGATACGAAGAACAATGCTAACCCTAACACATCTAAGATAACTACGTTGCTCGCCATCAAAGAGGCTTCAGCACGAGCAACGCATGAACAACGTAGACAAGCTTATGCTGCCTAGATCGCGAGATGCGATCTAGGCAGCATGGTGCTTACCAGGAGAAACCCTCGAGACGAAGGAGTTGGCGATGCGCCGAGATTGATTGTGTTGAACGTTGGTTGTTGTTTATTCCATAAACCCTAGATACATATTTATAGTCCAGGGGACTTTCTAATTCAGGTGTGCACCTAACCGTGCACGGGTAAAACTCTAACTAACCGACACGTAATCTAATATGTTACAGATACAAGGGCAAACTAGCCCAAACTTTGCATGTAAGGCCGATTCACGTATTTCTTCTATATATATTCTTCAAGCCCATCTTGATCACGGCCCACCTCTGATCCGGTCAAATTCTGGTGATAACAGATGTATATAGATCTCGCAAATTTTCACTGGAAGAATAAGTGATTAATAGTTTTGTCATGGTGATAGAAAACACACTTAGTACTTCCATGCCAATTGCATTTGACAAGGTTATCCTTTGTGAGGATTACACCTCTTCGAAGGTCCCATGCATAAAAAAAGTAGGATTCTTATTTTCCAAATTTTCCAGTTTTTATTAGCTGAAAATTATCTCTAGATTAATGCTATGTACACTGTGGCTATAGACAATTTACCATGATCTCATGTATGTTCCATAGTGATAAGGGGTGGCCCGATCTTCTCAGTAAGCAACGGTGGTGATGATGATCACGGGATGAACACAGCGGAGATAACTTGATGAAGAGTGGATGATAACTTGTATGATGCAACGAGATCTCTCGATTGGTCCTTGTCGCCAATGCAACAGCTCTCAACCCTGCAAGATATTCGCAACTCCACACACTTGCGCACGTAGCCGCCGACCGCGAAGCGGTAAGTTGCAACCTTCTAATTCCCAATGGAACAACAGATCACACAAGACTTTCAGAATTACACCAAATCAAGGCAATATGGTGTAGGGATTCAATAGAGTTGCAAAGCAATCAACTATGAACTAGGGTTTATCTTAAACGTGGTCTAAAGCTATTGTGGGGGCGTCCTGGGCACTTATATAGGGGTTCAGGACGACCTCAGGTCGAAAAACTACAAGAATAACCGACCCGGATCGGGATCTGGTCGAGACAGACTCGGACACGGCCGGTCTGGGGGCCGGCCGACCGGGCCTGGGACCGGGTCAGGCCGGTTGAAACCGGACCTGGCGCCGGGTGGAAACCGGCTGAGCTTCCAGGCTTACTGGATGTGGCCCGGCTGGCACAAGCGTGGCGCCCGGTTTGGACCGGGCTGATCCGGCGTGGAAGCCGGTCCGACCGGGGCTGGGACCGGGTGGCCCGGCGGCACGGCCAGTCTGACCAGGCCCGGCGCCGGCCTGAACTGCATCTCCTTCTCTCGCGCATGCCTCCCGCTCTTCCCTCGCGCGTCCATGGGATGTCTTCATGTCCAGTTCCATGTCCAGCTTCACGTCCAACTTCTTGTCCAGCTGCTCCTCTCCTCCTCGTGTGATGCTTGGTCCCTCCTCATACCTGATCATACATAAGTAATAGGACTTAGGCAGTATAAAGTTCTCATCGATCAAAGTATCACTTAGGAACAAATTCACCTGTTGTTTAAGTAGCTTCGCATGAGCTCGTGTCATTGGTCCAATCCTGACTTCATCTGACTTGAGCTTCACAACAGAATCATCTTCATCTTGTAATGACGGAGGTAGTTGTGTGGTAGGGATGTCCTCATCACATAGAAACTCATCAGATTCTTGAGAACTATGAACCAAAGCCAAGCGTTGTAGCAAATCATGCCATGATTCAAGTCTATGACCAACGAGATTTCGTCTGAACGTCACATTTGGTAGGAATGATTCCGTCATCTTGGTGATTGTATCATAAGACGCACAACATTGTACATGGCTGAACACTGCTTGTGGAGTGTCGCATTACCCTAGCATTACCTAACCACATATCCTCCGAGAACCGTATCTTCGAACCATAGGAAATATATCATACGGGAAAAAGAATTTCTTCATTTTCATAAGACCAACCAAGAAGTGAGAATCACCAGGTTTCCAATAAATTTGGAACAATGCACGAGAGCCAATATATTTGTTTTTAAGGAGAGTTTTGTAGGGATCCGTAGCATAGAAAACAAAAAAAATCCTACCGCGAGAACGCAATCCAAGCCAAGATGCAATCTAAAAGATGGAAGCAACGAGGGGATGAACGAGACTAACCCTTGAAGATTTCCAAAGCCTACATGAGGAGGCTCTCGTTGCTGCGGTAGACGATCACTTGCCGCTTTCAAAAGCGCGTAGAAGATCTTGACGGTGCCACAATCGGGCAGCACCTCCGTACTCGGTCACACGTTCGGTGTTGATGAAGACGACGTCCTTCTCCCCGTTCCAGCGGGCAGCGGAAGTAGTAGATCCTCCTTGGAATCCCGGCAGCACGACGGCGTGGTGGCGGTGTCGATGGAGAACTCCGGCAGGGCTTCTCCTAAGCGTATGCGGGAGTTGTATGTGGAGGAGAGGTAGCTAGGGTTTGGGGAGAGGGGCTTGGGCGCCGGCCACTTGGGGGCTGCGGCCAAGAGTGGCTTGGTGTGGCCGGCCCCTCCCCTATGCCCCTCATTATATAGGTGGAAGCCCCAAGAGTTGTATCCCAAGTCTTCGAATAAGACCCCAACACCAAAAACTACCTTTGGTGGGAAACCTACTCAAGATGGGAGTCCCACTCTACGTGGGATTCCCACCTTTCCTTGAGGGAGGGTGGCCGGCCACCTCAGGTGGAGCCCACCTGGGACTCCTCCCTTAGGGTTTGGCCGGCCAAGCTTGTGGAGTCCCTCCGGGACTCCACCTTCCATAGTGCCTTTCTTCCGGACTTTTCTAGAACCTTCTAGAACCTGCCATAAATGCACCGGATCATTTCCAAACTTGGAATATGACTTCCTATATATGAATCTTATTCTCCGGACCATTCCGAAACTCCTCGTGATGTCCTGGATCCCATCCGAGACTCCGAACAAAACTTCGAACTCCATTCCATATTCCATATCTACTTAAACGACATCAAACCTTAAGTGTGTCACCCTACGGTTCGTGAAATATGCATACATGGTTGAGACTTCTCTCCGACCAATAACCAATAGCGGGATCTGGAGATCCATAATGGCTCCCACATATTCAACGATGACTTAGTGATCGAATGAACCATTTACATATGATACCGATTCCCTTTGTCACGCGATATTTTACTTGTCCGAGGTTTGATCATCGGTATCTCTATACCTCGTTCAACCTCGTCTCATGACAAGTACTCTTTACTCGTACCGTGGTATGTGGTCTCTTATGAACCATTCATATGCTTGCAAGCTATTTAGACGACATTCCACCGAGAGGGCCCGGAGTATATCTATCCGTCATCGGGATGGACAAATCACACCTGTTGATCCATATGCCTCAACTCATACTTTCCGGATACTTAATCCCACCTTTATAACCACCCATTTACGCAGTGGCGTTTGATGTAATCAAAGTACCTTTCCGGTATAAGTGATTTACATGATCTCATGGTCGAAAGGACTAGGTAACTATGTATCGAAAGCTTATAGCAAATAACTTAATGACGTGATCTTATGCTACGCTTAATTGGGTGTGTCCATTACATCATTCATATAATGACATAATCTTGTTATTAATAACATCCAATGTTCATGATCACGAAACCATGATCATCTATTAATCAACAAGCTGTAGGATAACGTTGCATAGAAAACAAAAATTTTCCTACCGCGAACACGCAATCCAAGCCAAGATGCAATCTAGAAGACGGTAGCAACGAGGGGGTATCGAGTCTCACCCTTGAAGAGATTCCAAAGCCTACAAGATGAGGCTCTTGTTGCTGCGGTAGACGTTCACTTGCCGCTTGCAAAAGCGCGTAGAAGATCTTGATCACGATCGATTCCGGCGCCACGAACGGGCAGCACCTCCGTACTCGGTCACACGTTCGGTTGTTGATGAAGACGACGTCCACCTCCCCGTTCCAGCGGGCAGCGGAAGTAGTAGCTCCTCTTGAATCCGACGGCACGACGGCGTGGTGTCGGTGGTGGTGGAGAAGTCCGGCGGAGCTTCGCTAAGCGTGCGGGAACTATAGAGGAGAGAGGGGGCGGCTAGGGTTTGGGAGGGGGCGCCGGCCATCTAGTGGTGCGGCCACCTTGTGGTGCTTGAGGTGGCCGGCCCCTCCCCTTGGCCCTCATTATATAGGTGGAACCCCAAGAGTTGGTGTCCAAGTCTTCGAATAAGACCCGAACCAAAAACCTTCCAAAGGGAGGGAAACCTAGCCAAGCTAGGACTCCCACCAAAGGTGGGAGTTCCACCTCCCATATGGGGGGTGGCCGGCCCCCTAAGGGGAGTCCACCGGGACTCCTCCCCCACTAGGGTTGGCCGGCCATGGAGGTGGAGTCCCATGTGGACTCCACCTTCCTTGGTGGTTTCTTCCGGACTTTTCTAGAACCTTCTAGAACCTTCCATAGAACCTTCCGCGACATTTTAATTCACATAAAATGACATCCTATATATGAATCTTATTCTCCGGACCATTCGGAACTCCTCGTGATGTCCGGGATCTTATCCGGGACTCCGAACAAATATTCGAACTCCATTCCATATTCAAGTACTACCATTTCAACATCCAACTTTAAGTGTGTCACCCTACGGTTCGTGAACTATGCGGACATGGTTTGAGTACTCACTCCGACCAATAACCAATAGCGGGATCCGGAGATCCATAATGGCTCCCACATATTCAACGATGACTTTAGTGATCGAATGAACCATTCACATACAATACCAATTCCCTTTGTCTCGCGATATTTTACTTGTCCGAGGTTTGATCTTCGGTATCACACTATACCTTGTTCAACCTCGTCTCCGACAAGTACTCTTTACTCGTACCGTGGTATGTGGTCTCTTATGAACTTATTCATATGCTTGCAAGACATTAGACGACATTCCACCGAGAGGGCCCGGAGTATATCTATCCGTCATCGGGATGGACAAATCCCACTGTTGATCCATATGCCTCAACTCATACTTTCCGGATACTTAATCCCACCTTTATAACCACCCATTTACGCGAGTGGCGTTTGGTGTAATCAAAGTACCTTTCCGGTATAAGTGATTTACATGATCTCATGGTCATAAGGACTAGGTAACTATGTATTGAAAGCTTATAGCAAATAACTTAATGACGAGATCTTATGCTACGCTTAATTGGGTGTGTCCATTACATCATTCATACAATGATATAACCTTTGTTATTAATAACATCCAATGTTCATGATTATGAAACTAATCATCCATTAATCAACAAGCTAGTTAAGAGGCATACTAGGGACTCTTTGTTGTTTACATATCACACATGTACTAATGTTTCGGTTAATACAATTATAGCATGATATATAAACATTATCATAAACACAAAGATATATAATAACCATTTATTATTGCCTCTTGGGCATATCTCCAACAGTCTCCCACTTGCACTAGAGTCAATAATCTAGTTTACATTTGTAAAGATATAACACCTTGGCCTTCCGGTGCTTTATCATGTATTACTCACGGGAGAGGTTTTAGTCAACGGATCCGACACGCTCGTAAACGTATGTATTTTGTAATTCATTTGCGTCTCAACGCATCACTCATTTCCAAATGAGTCGGCATTAAATATGTTTGATCTTACGGTGGAACCTTAATTCCGTCTGTCCGAAATATGTCACTAATATTGTCATACACAATATAGCTTCAAAGTTCGACTCTGTCGGAATTTGCACCAAGTTCTCAAAGAACCTCTTGACTTAACATCCTTTGTCATTGTCAAAATAATGACATACTACGCCTTCTTTTGTAGAATCCGTCACAATATTTAGAACTCTTCTAAATCTAGCATAGACAACTTCTAGCTCATTGTGCTACCTTTTAAAACAACACTTAGTCTAATTTGAGATTGAAATTATATTTTATATGTGACAAAACCAATATCGGTGTAACACCTTACGGCGATTTGTTTGTCATTTCTTCATACAAAAATATATATATATATATATCCTTAGTTCTTCTAAAGTACTCAAGGATATTCTTATCTGTCGTCCAATGATCATCATATGAATCATTCTGGTATATGCTCATAACACTTTATAGCACATGATATCTGATTGTGTACATATTATTTGTGATCTATAATCACTCATGTGTTTTTACTCATTGAGTGTCAGATACACTCAAGTCTTGTTAAACCTTTACATGACAAGAATATTTTCTTAATATTTCTATATTGAACTACTTCAATATCCATCATATGTACTTTGACTTAAACTTATTTATGTGTTTCAATCTATCTTCATAGATCTTTACACTAAATTTGTTTCAGTCCATATCCTTTCATTGAAGTTAATTCTCAATGAAACCTTTTTTTAATCAAGTATATAATTACATCATTTATAACCAACTATATGTCACCTACATAAAGTATTATAAATGTGTCTTAGCGCTCCCACTTAATTTCTTGCAAATGCAAGCTTCTTCATCGTCTCTGATGAAATCAAAAACTCTTTGATTATTTCATCTGGTGAAGATTCCAACTCCGTGATACTTACTTCATCCAACTGAAGCTTGTATACCTATCTAGTATTCCACGGACCAGCAAAACTCTTGGTTGTATCTTGTATACATACTTTTGTTAAGTAGTGTATTTTGCCATCCTACTAGCATATCTCATAAAAGAAATATGTAGTGATTACTAGAATAATCCACATAGACTATAAGCATTGCTACGGAAGATCTAATCTTATCGTATTCAACTCTTTGAACTTTGTCGTAAACAATTTTTCGATAAGTCAAGCTTTCTTCAAGGATATTTCATCCAAGTCTATCAATTTCATAGATCCATTTACTTTCATAAAGTATTCATCTATCTTGGATTTCATGGCGCATGGCCATTTTAATGGAGTCGGGGCCCATCATAACTTCTTTGTTTTGTAGTTGGTTTATCATTGTTCAAAATCAATCCTTTGTCCACAAATCATTTATTTGATCACAAAGTAAACCATACCTACAAGGTTCAATATGTACTTCGATCTCCATGGCTAAAACACTTTGTAGTCATGAGAGCCATGATCGTCGTGGCCGCTTCCGAAACCAATTCCGATGTCTGCGCTACTCGATCATTATGCTCAGGTTCATAAACCTTATCAAATTATATTGTCCTCCCACTCAAATACTTCACTCGAAACAATTTCTCGGAAATAAGAAACATTGACAAACACTTTTGTCTTTGTCTCGTGGGAAGAATTCCCAATTAAATCTCCGGGATAACCAACAAAGACATTCATCCGATTTTGGTTGACTATTAGGGTTTATACCCATGCCATAACTTGTATGGTGTCATTTCAACGGATCATGATGATGCTCTATTCGAGTGTAAAAGCGGTAGTCACTAAAGCATAATCCACAAAAATATAATGGCATCAATATTTTATCTCATCATTGATCCAACAAAGTTTGGATATATCTCTTGGATACTTCATCATCACTATGATACTCCAAGAAACGTAAGTTGTAGAACAATTTCATAACTCTCTTAGATGTTCGCTAAAACTCGTAATTCAAATATTTCCACCATGATCCAATCATAGATATTTGATTTCTATTACGATCATTTCCACTTCATGCTGAAATTTATTTGAATCCTATTCAAATGTTTCAAACTTTTCCTTATTGAATATATCCACATATATACTCAATTCATTGTTTGAAAGTTTTCATGAAGTAGAAGAATCTTCCGCACACAACTATGCCCAAGTGAACCACATATATCATTATGTATGTTTTCACTAAGTTAGTTGCCCGTTCAACTCTTCGGCCTATGAACGGTATTTCAGTCATTACCTTTTAGAAAAGATTTTGCAAGTGCCAAACGATTCAACAAATCGAATGACTCCAAAAATCCATTTGCATGGAGTTCCTTCATGCGATCCTTTCTAACATGACCTAAATTGCGGTTCCACAAATAAGTGGAATTCAAATCATTTGCCTTATGGCATTTTTAGCGTCAATGTTATGTATGTGTGTTTCACCATTAAGATTTATAATAACTTATCCATCATACATGGAGTAATGTCATAATTTGAACAACTCATTGTTTTCATTTGACCAGAGCAAAATAACAATTATTAAGTTCTTTATTATAAATTCTAAGGGCTAGATAGAATACCAACGACGAACATAATAACACTTTATTTTGTTCCATACGTGCATTCCTATCATATTCCTTGTCAGTCACTTAGGCCATTGTATTCTTGTATTGCGTTGTTTTGTATGACACTTCATACCAACCAATATGGTATTAATACCCAAGAATTTCATTGTGTGACTTAACTAGGAATACAACCATAACATGTATATCATTTATATACACCTGAGCTAGACTTTCTAGTCTTTTCTTTTCTTTTGCCAAAATATCTTTTGCGGTTTCTCTTTTAGCTATCCTCATTATTCGGAAAAACATTTCAACATCAATAACTTCTAGGTTTGTTGGTCAAATACCAATAACCTTGAGGTTCTTACTTTGAAGTTGATCATCATATGACAAGTGTTTCAGATTTCACTATTAGTAAATTTGTAATACGATGAACAATTTCACTCATAATTTTATCCATCAATTCATGATAACTTTCTGAGACCATGTCTGTACATGCTAGGCTCATAAAGTTTAAACCTTAGTATTTGCATATGCAAACCGGCTTGCACCCGTTGGAAGCACACGTAGAATCTATAACACCCGATCATCACGTGATGCTTCGAAACGACGAGTCTTAGCAACGGTGCATACTAAGGACAATCACTTCATGGATATGCGAATATTGTTAGTGCCCCAATAGTTGGAGGATTGGGACGCCTTGCGTCTTCAACCTTCGTACATTCCCATAAAACTTATGAGTTTATGTAGTCTCACCAAATTTATATTCTATCATCTTGCAATAAGGTCTTAGATATCACATATATCTCGTACCTTGATTATTTCGAAAACTAAATTTTCAGCTCCTTACTTTTCAAACAGATTTGAACTTCAAGTTTCACGGAGACAAGATAACTTTAGGTACTAATTGAAACCATAGCTCTCTGAATCAACAAAGTGAGTTTCACTAAATGTTTGCAATTGAACTTAATCATTTCTTGATTCATTAACAATACGGTACTAATCCGTAAAGTTTCTAGTCAGATTTTAACAGTATTTCTATCTCAATTATAAGACTAGCGCATAGTAGTAAACGGATGCCAATACTACAAAATTAATTCAAAATACTACTCGGACTATGTTTATGATAATTAGTTCATGTTTTAATCTAATTACTAATGAACTCCCACTTAATACAACATCCCTCATAGTTGTAAAGTGGTACACGATCCAAATCCACTACACCAAAACCGATCATCACGTGAGATTATGTAGTTTCAATGGTGAACATCAACATGTTGATCATATCATCCATATGACTCGTGTTCAACCTTTCGGTTTCCATTGTCCCGAGGCCATGTCTGTACATGCTAGGCTCGTCAAGCAAACCCAAGTATTCCGCGTGTGCAACATGGCTTACACCCGTTGTATGTCGAGTTTATCACACCCGATCATCACGAGATGCTTCAAAACGTCGAACAATGCAACGGTGCATACGAGGGAAGAACACTTTATTATCTTGATATTAATGTGAGGGATCATCTTATAATGCTACCGTCGCGATCTAAGCAAAATAAGATGCATAAAGGATTAACATCACATGCAATTCATATGTGATATGATATGGCCCTTTAGTCTTTGCGCCTTCGATATTCATCTCCAAAGCACGGACATGATCTCCATCATCAACGGGCATGATCTCCATCATCGTCGGCGTAGCATCAAGGTCCATGGCGCCGTCTTCATGGTTGTTCACCTCATGTAGCAACTATTACAACTACTTTGAAATACTACTCAACATGAAATTTAAATACAACCATAAGGCTCCTGCCGGTTGCCACAATACAATAATGATCATCTCATACATATTCATCATCACATTATGGCCATATCACATCACCAAACCCTGCAAAAACAAGTTAGACGTCTCTAATTTGGTTTGCATATTTTACGTGGTTTAGGGTTTTCGAGAGAGATCTAATCTACCTACGAACATGAACCACAATGGTGATACTAGTGTTGTCAATAGAAGAGTAAATTGAATCTTCACTATAGTAGGAGAGACGAGACACCCGCAAAGCCTCTTATGCAATACAAGTTGCATGTCGAACGAGGAACAAGTCTCATGAACGCGGTCATGTAAAGTTAGTCCGGGCCGCTTCATCCCACTATGCCACAAAGATGCAAAGTACTCAAACTAAAGATAACAAGAGCATCAACGCCCACAAAACCATTGTGTTCTACTCGTGCAACCATCTATGCATAGACACGGCTGCGATACCACTCGTAGGATAACGTTGCATAGAAAACAAAAAAATTCCTACCGCGAACACGCAATCCAAGCCAAGATGCAATCTAGAAGACGGTAGCAACGAGGGGGTATCGAGTCTCACCCTTGAAGAGATTCCAAAGCCTACAAGATGAGGCTCTTGTTGCTGCGGTGGACGTTCACTTGTCGCTTGCAAAAGCGCGTAGAAGATCTTGATCACGATCGATTCCGGCGCCACGAACGGGCAGCACCTCCGTACTCGGTCACACGTTCGGTTGTTGATGAAGACGACGTCCACCTCCCCGTTCCAGCGGGCAGCGGAAGTAGTAGCTCCTCTTGAATCCGACAGACACGACGGCGTGGTGTCGGTGGTGGTGGAGAAGTCCGGCGGAGCTTCGCTAAGCGTGCGGGAACTATAGAGGAGAGGGGGCGGCTAGGGTTTGGGAGGGGGGCGCCGGCCATCTAGTGGTGCGGCCACCTTGTGGTGCTTGAGGTGGCCGGCCCCCTCCCCCTTGGCCCTCATTATATAGGTGGAACCCCAAGAGTTGGTGTCCAAGTCTTCGAATAAGACCCGAACCAAAAACCTTCCAAAGGGAGGGGAAACCTAGCCAAGCTAGGACTCCCACCAAAGGTGGGAGTTCCACCTCCCATATGGGGGGTGGCCGGCCCCCTAAGGGAGAGTCCACTTGGGACTCCTCCCCACTAGGGTTGGCCGGCCATGGAGGTGGAGTCCCATGTGGACTCCACCTTCCTTGGTGGTTTCTTCCGGACTTTTCTAGAACCTTCTAGAACCTTCCATAGAACCTTCCGCGACATTTTAATTCACATAAAATGACATCCTATATATGAATCTTATTCTCCGGACCATTCCGGAACTCCTCGTGATGTCCGGGATCTTATCCGGGACTCCGAACAAATATTCGAACTCCATTCCATATTCAAGTACTACCATTTCAACATCCAACTTTAAGTGTGTCACCCTACGGTTCGTGAACTATGAGGACATGGTTTGAGTACTCACTCCGACCAATAACCAATAGCGGGATCTGGAGATCCATAATGGCTCCCACATATTCAACGATGACTTTAGTGATCGAATGAACCATTCACATACAATACCAATTCCCTTTGTCTCGCGATATTTTACTTGTCCGAGGTTTGATCTTCGGTATCACACTATACCTTGTTCAACCTCGTCTCCTGACAAGTACTCTTTACTCGTACCGTGGTATGTGGTCTCTTATGAACTTATTCATATGCTTGCAAGACATTAGACGACATTCCACCGAGAGGGCCCAGAGTATATCTATCCGTCATCGGGATGGACAAATCCCACTGTTGATCCATATGCCTCAACTCATACTTTCCGGATACTTAATCCCACCTTTATAACCACCCATTTACGCAGATGGCGTTTGGTGTAATCAAAGTACCTTTCCGGTATAAGTGATTTACATGATCTCATGGTCATAAGGACTAGGTAACTATGTATTGAAAGCTTATAGCAAATAACTTAATGACGAGATCTTATGCTACGCTTAATTGGGTGTGTCCATTACATCATTCATACAATGATATAACCTTGTTATTAATAACATCCAATGTTCATGATTATGAAACTAATCATCCATTAATCAACAAGCTAGTTAAGAGGCATACTAGGGACTCTTTGTTGTTTACATATCACACATGTACTAATGTTTCGGTTAATACAATTATAGCATGATATATAAACATTATCATAAACACAAAGATATATAATAACCATTTATTATTGCCTCTTGGGCATATCTCCAACACAAGCTAGTTATACAAGAGGCTTACTAGGGACTCTTTGTTTGTTCACATAACACACATGTATCAATGTTTCGGTTAATACAATTATAGCATGGTATGTAAATATTATCATAAACACAAAGATATATTATAATAACCATTTTATTATTCCCTCTTGGGCATATCTCCAACAGTCTCCCACTTGCACTAGAGTCAATAATCTAGTTTACATTTGTAAAGATATAACACCTTGGCCTTCCGGTGCTTTATCATGTTTTGCTCACGAGAGAGGTTTTAGTCAACGGATCTGACACGCTCAGAAACGTATGTATTTTGTAATTTATTTGCGTCTCAACGCATCACTCATTTCCAAATGAGTCGGCATTAAATATGTTTCGTCTTCTGGTGGAACCTTAATTCCGCGGTCTGAAATATGTCACTAATATTGTCACACACAATATAGCTTCAAAGTTCCGACTGCGTCGGAACTACACCAAGTTCTCAAAGAACCTCTTGACTTAACATCCTCTCGTCATTGTCAAAACAATGACATACTCTGCCTTCTTTTGTAGAATCCGTCACAATATTTTGAACTCTTCTAAATCTAGCATAGACAACTTCTAGCTCATTGTGCTACCTTTTAAACAACACTTAGTCTAATTTGAGATTGAAATTTTATTTTCATATGTGACAAAACAAATATCGGTGCAACACCTTACAGCGATTTGTTTGTCATTTCTCCATACAAAACTATATATATATATCCTTGGTTCTTCTTAAGTACACAAGAATATTCTTTACTGTTTTTCAATGATCATCACATGAATCATTCTGGTACATGCTCATAACATTTTTAAGAGCACAGTACATCTGATTGTGTACATATTATTCGTGATCTATAATCACTCATGTGTTTTTACTCATTGAGTGTCAGATACACTCAAATCTTGTCAAACCTTCACATGACAAGAACATTTTCTTAATATTTCTATATTGAACTACTTCAATATCCATTCTATGTACTTTGACTTAAACTTATTATGTGTTTCAATCTATCTTCATAGATCTTGACACTAAATTTTTTTCAGTCCATATCCTTTCATTGAAGTTTAATTCTCAATGAAACCTTTTTAATCAATTATATAATTACATTATTTATAATCAACGATATGTCATCTACATAAAGTATTACAAATATGTCTCAGCGCTCCCACTTAATTTCTTGCAAATGCAAGCCTCTTCATCGTCTCTGATGAAATCATAACTCTTTGATCATTTCATCCGGTGAAGATTCCAATTCCGCGATACTTACTTCATCTAATTGAAGTTCGTATACCTATCTAGTATTCCACGGACTAGCAAAACTCTTGGTTGTATCTTGTATACACCTTTAATACATACTTCTGTTAAGTAATGTATTTTGCCATCCTACTATCATATCTCATAAATAGTCCACATAGACTATAAGCATTGCTACGGAAGATCTAATCTTATCGTAGTCAACTCTTTGAACTTTATCGTAAACAACTTTTCGACAAGTCGAGCTTCTTCAAGGATATTTCATCCAAGTCCATCAATTTTAGATCCATTTACTTTCAAAAAGTATTCATCTATCTTGGATTTCATGGTGTACAGCCATTTTAACGGAGTCAGGGTCCATCATAACTTCTTTGTTTGTAGTTGGTTTATCATTGTTCAAAATCAATCCTTTGTCCACAAATCATTTATTTGATCACAAAGTAAACCATACCTACAAGGTTCAATATGTACTTCGATCTCCATGGCTAAAACACTCTGTAGTCATGTGAGCCATGATCGTCGTGGCTGCTTCCGGAACCATTTCCGATGCTGTACTACTCTGATCATTTTGCTCAGGTTCATAAACCTTATCAAGTTCTATTGTCCTCCCACTCAAATACTTCGCTAGAAAACAATTTCTTGGAAATAAGCAAGTAACATTAACAAACACTTTTGTCTTTTACTTCATAGTGGAAAGAATTCCCTATCAATTCTTTGGGATAACCAACAAAGACATTTATCCGATTTTGGTTGTAAACTCTTAGACCAAAAATTAAAGAAAGGACTATTAGGGTTCATACCCATGCCATAACTCGTATGGTGTCATTTCAACGGATCATGATGATGCTCTATTAAGTGTAAAAGCGGTAGCCTCTAAAGCATAATCAAACAAAAATATAATGGCATCAATATTTTATCTCATCATTAATCCAACAAGGTTTGGATACGTCTCTCGGATACTATATCATCACTATGATACTCCAAGAAATGTGAGTTGTAGAACAATTTCATAACTCTCTTAGATATTTGCTAAAACTCGTAATTCAAATATTTCCACTATGATCCAATCATAGATATTTGACTTTTCTATTACGATGATTTCCACTTCATGCTGAAATTTATTTGAATCCATTCAAATGTTTCAAACTTCTTCCTTATCGAATATATCCACATATATATACTCAATTCATTGTTGGAAGTTTTCATGAAGTATAAGAATATCCCGCACATAACTATGCCCAGTGAACCACATATTTCATCATGTATGTTTTCACTAAGTTAGTTGCCCGTTCAACTCTTGGCCTATGAACGGTATTTTAGTCATTCTCTTTAGAAAAGATTTGCAAGCGCCAAGCGATTCAAAAAATCAAATGACTCCAAAAATCCATTTGCATGGAGTTCCTTCATGCGTTCCTTTCTAACATGACCTAAATGGCGGTTCCACAAATAAGTGAAATTTAAATCATTTGCCTTATGGCATTTTAGCGTCAGTGTTTATGTATGTGTGTTTTACCATTAAGATTTATAATAACATATACATCGTATATGGAGTAATGTCATAATTTGAACAACTCATTATTTTCATTTGACCAGAGCAAAATAACAATTATTAAGTTCTTTATTACAAATTCTAAGGGCTAGGTAGAATGCCAACGATAAACATAACAACACTTTATTATGTTCCCGATGTGCATTATTACCATATTCCTTATTAGTCACTTAGGCCATTGTATTCTTGTATTGGCGTTGTTTTGTATGACACTTCATACCAACCAATATGGTACTTATACCCAAGAATTTCATTGTGTGACCAAACTAGGAATATAACCATAACATGTATATCATTTATATACACCCGAGCTAGACTTTCTAGTCTTTTATTTTCTTTCTGCCAAACTATTTTTTTTTAGTTTCTCTTTTAGCTTTCCTCATTATTCAGAAAAACACTTCAACATCAATAACTTCTAGGTTTGTTGGTCAAATACCAATAACCTTGAGGTTCTTACTTTGAAGTTGATCATCATATGACAAGTGTTCTAGATTTCACTATTAGTAACTTTATAATATGATGAACAATTTCACTCATAATTGTATCCATCAATTCATGATGACTTTCTGAGACCATGTCTGTACATGCTAGGCTCATAAAGTTTAACCTTAGTATTCGCATGTGCAAATCTGGCTTGCACCCGTTGTAAGCACATGTAGAATCTATAACACCCGATCATCACGTGATGCTTCGAAACAACGAGTCTTAGCAACGGTGCATACTAAGGACAATCACTTCATGGATATGCGAATATCGTTAGTGCCCCAATAGTTGGAGGATTGGGACGCCTTGCGTCTTCAACCTTCGTACATTCCCATAAAACTTATGAGTTTATGTAGTCTCACCAAATTATATTCTATCATCTTGCAATAAGGTCTTAGATATCACATATATCTCATACCTTGATTATTTCTGAAAACTAAATTTTCAGCTCCTTACTTTTCAAACATATTTGAACGGAGACAAGATAACTTTAGGTACTAATTGAAACCATAGTTCTTTGAATCAACAATGTGAGGTTTACTAAAAGTTTGCAATAAGACTTAATCATTTCTTGATTCTTTAACAATACGGTACCAGTCCGTAAAGTTTCTTGTTAGACTTTAACAGTATTTCTATCTCAATTACAAGACTAGCGCATGGTAGAAAACGGATGCCAATACTACAAAATTAATTCAAAATACTACTCAGACTATGTTTATCATAATTAGTTCATGTTTTAATCTAATTACTAATGAACTCCCACTTAATACAACATCCCTCATAGTTTTTAAGTGGTACACGATCCAAATCCACTACACCAAAACCGATCATCACGTGAGATGATGTAGCTTCAATGGTGAACATCAACATGTTGATCATATCATCCATATGACTCGTGTTCAACCTTTCGGTTTCCGTTGTCCCGAGGCCATGTCTGTACATGCTAGGCTCGTCAAGCAAACCCTAGTATTTCGTGTGTGCAACATGGCTTACACCCGTTGTATGTGAACGTTGAATCTATCACATCCGATCATCACGAGATGCTTCAAAACGACGAACTGTGCAACGGTGCATACGAGGGGAGAACACTTTATTATCTTGATATTAATGTGAGGGATCATCTTATAATGCTACCGTCGCGATCTAAGCAAAATAAGATGCATAAAGGATTAACATCACATGCAATTCATATGTGATATGATATGGCCCTTTAGTCTTTGCGCCTTCGATCTTCATCTCCAAAGCACGGACATGATATCCATCATCAACGGGCATGATCTCCATCATCGTCGACGTAGCGTCAAGGTCCATGGCGCCGTCTTCATGGTTGTTCACCTCATGTAGCAACTATTACAACTACTTTGAAATACTACTCAACATGAAATTTAAAGACAACCATAAGGCTCCTGCCGGTTGCCACAATACAATAATGATCATCTCATACATATTCATCATCACATTATGGCCATATCACATCACCAAACCCTGCAAAAACAAGTTAGACGTCTCTAATTTGGTTTGCATATTTTACGTGGTTTAGGGTTTCCGAGTGAGATCTAATCTACCTACGAACATGAACCACAACGGTGATACTAGTGTTGTCAATAGAAGAGTAAATTGAATCTTCACTATAGTAGGAGAGACGAGACACCCGCAAAGCCACTTATGCAATACAAGTTGCATGTCGAGCGTGGAGCAAATCTCATGAACGCGGTCATGTAAAGTTAGCCCGAGCCGCTTCATCCCACCATGCCACAAAGATGCAAAGTACTCAAACTAAAGACAACATAAGCATCAACGCCCACAAAACAATTGTGTTCTACTCGTGCAACCATCTATGCATAGACACGGCTCTGATACCACTGTAGGGATCCGTAGCATAGAAAACAAAAAAATTCCTACCGCGAGAACGCAATCCAAGCCAAGATGCAATCTAAAAGATGGAAGCAACGAGGGGATGAACGAGACTAACCCTTGAAGATTTCCAAAGCCTACAAGAGGAGGCTCTCGTTGCTGCGGTAGACGATCACTTGCCGCTTTCAAAAGCGCGTAGAAGATCTTGACGGTGCCACAATCGGGCAGCACCTCCGTACTCGGTCACACGTTCGGTGTTGATGAAGACGACGTCCTTCTCCCCATTCCAGCGGGCAGCGGAAGTAGTAGATCCTCCTTGGAATCCCGGCAGCACGACGGCGTGGTGGCGGTGTCGATGGAGAACTCCGGCAGGGCTTCGCCTAAGCGTATGCGGGAGTTGTATGTGGAGGAGAGGTAGCTAGGGTTTGGGGAGAGGGGGCTTGGGCGCCGGCCACTTGGGGGCTGCGGCCAAGAGTGGCTTGGTGTGGCCGGCCCCTCCCCTATGCCCCTCATTATATAGGTGGAAGCCCCAAGAGTTGTATCCCAAGTCTTCGAATAAGACCCCAACACCAAAAACTACCTTTGGTGGGAAACCTACTCAAGATGGGAGTCCCACTCTAGGTGAGATTCCCACCTTTCCTTGAGGGAGGGTGGCCGGCCACCTCAGGTGGAGCCCACCTGGGACTCCTCCCTTAGGGTTTGGCCGGCCAAGCTTGTGGAGTCCCTCCGGGACTCCACCTTCCATAGTGCCTTTCTTCTGGACTTCTCTAGAACCTTCTAGAACCTGTCATAAATGCACCGGATCATTTCCAAACTTGGAATATGACTTCCAATATATGAATCTTATTCTCCGGACCATTCCGGAACTCCTCGTGATGTCCTGGATCCCATCCGAGACTCCGAACAAAACTTCGAACTCCATTCCATATTCCATATCTACTTAAACGACATCAAACCTTAAGTGTATCACCCTACGGTTCGTGAACTATGCATACATGGTTGAGACTTCTCTCTGACCAATAACCAATAGCGGGATCTGGAGATCCATAATGGCTCCCGCATATTCAACGATGACTTAGTGATCGAATGAACCATTTACATATGATACCGATTCCCTTTGTCACGCGATATTTTACTTGTCCGAGGTTTGATCATCGGTATCTCTATACCTCGTTCAACCTCGTCTCATGACAAGTACTCTTTACTCGTACCGTGGTATGTGGTCTCTTATGAACCATTCATATGCTTGCAAGCTATTTAGATGACATTCCACCGAGAGGGCCCAGAGTATATCTATCCGTCATCGGGATGGACAAATCCCACTCGTTGATCCATATGCCTCAACTCATACTTTCCGGATACTTAATCCCACCTTTATAACCACCCATTTACGCAGTGGCGTTTGATGTAATCAAAGTACCTTTCCGGTATAAGTGATTTACATGATCTCATGGTCGAAAGGACTAGGTAACTATGTATCGAAAGCTTATAGCAAATAACTTAATGACGTGATCTTATGCTACGCTTAATTGGGTGTGTCCTTTACATCATTCATATAATGACATAATCTTGTTATTAATAACATCCAATGTTCATGATCACGAAACCATGATCATCTATTAATCAACAAGCTAGTTATACAAGAGGCTTACTAGGGACTCTTTGTTTGTTCACATAACACACATGTATCAATGTTTCGGTTAATACAATTATAGCATGGTATGTAAGTATTATCATAAACACAAAGATATATTATAATAACCATTTTATTATTGCCTCTTGGGCATATCTCCAACAAGTTTGTCATACCCCTTCTTCACTAAGCATCTTAAAAATCCGTTTACCAAGAAGTGAACTATTTCTTAACCTCGCGATCATGTATCCCTATGCCACTTTGATCCTTAGGACGGTAGACTACACTCTGTTGTAAAAATCCAATCGTGATATTTATTTTTCTCATTATCTCCTTGCCAAAAGAATCTTGATCATAAATAATTCAATCGTTGTAACAATTCTACAGAAAGTTGGAAGAAATAAATCATATAAAATTCCATGTTGGTTAGTGCGGAATTGATGAGAACTAATTTTCGCCGAGAGAAAGTAATTTTTCTTTCCAACTACTTAATCTCGTATGTAATCTTTTCTCGACGTGTTTTCATTCTGCATCTGTAAGTCTCCGATAATAAATTGAAATACCCGAATAGCTGATCGGAAACATGACTTGTGCATAAGTGGCGTCATCATCTTGTGCCTCGCTGAAGTAAAACAATTCATTTCGTGGAAGTTTATTTTTAGTCCCGAAAGTTGCTCGAGTGCTGATAAAATTAATTTCATATATCTTACTTTTTCAAGGTCAAACATTTTTCTAAATAAAACACAATAACGGCTGACATTAAACGATACATGCTCGGCATTAGAGGTAGAATGGCTAAGATTAAATGATACCACCGATACCTCTTTGGGGATTTACATTGTTTTGAGATTTGGAGGGTCTATGAAAGCACAAACCAAATAGAAATCGTGTCGTTAGCATATTGAAGGATAAGCAATCCACCATCCACAAGACGCGGTACTCCACCTTCAATTTGGCCATTGTGTTTTATGCGCTTTAAAATTATCGGTAACGTATCAACTAGCTAGTATATTAAATAGCAGGATGATAATGGACCATCTTGTCTTAATTAACTTTTTATGTTTGGAAGTATCTACCAACATCATCATTGACTAACTGCAACATTTCCCCCGAAAACAAAATTATGGATTAGAGTGCGCCACCGATCAGAGAAGCCTTTCATTCTAAGATTATGTTGGAGGAAACATTATATATTATCCTTGTCGCTATCCGTGAATTCAAATATGCATATGTCTATAAACTGTTTATTCCTAACTAATATAGTGGCCCTCGCAAATGCGAGGGCATCATCTTAATTTTTATAAAAGTAATACTCCGTCTGATCCATAATAATTTTTCATGGTTATAGTTTATTTTTAGTAAAATTTAAATTAAAACCATGACACTTACTATGAATCAGAGCAAATAATATTTATTAATTATCTTGTACACATGGAATTTTCTCCTACTCTCTTTATGTAAAATAAAGATGGTTTAGAAATTGAGAGGTCATTTTTCTTATATACTTATGTATTACTGAACGAAATATGTAAAATTTGCTAGAAAATATATGGGCAGTTGTATGTGCTATTAGAATTAATATGGCTCTAGTTTTAACAATTTTCTTGGCCAATAGAAAAACATGGAAAACTTAATTTAATCATCTTTAATTTGTGGGAGAATAATTACTACCATTTCAATACTAAATGTGAAATTGTTATTTCTTCTTAAAGGATGTGCTACTTGTTGATATACTTTTATTCATGAGTCTTAATTCTACCGTTCTAAGAATAGTTTTTTTATCAAAGGTCATATGAAAGTTTTCAAAACTTGGCATGATGAACTAGTCCTGAATCATCAACTCGGGTGCAACTTAAATCACTTTGACAAGTTAATATCAAAAATTATAAATTTTCCCTGATTTTACATGCATGATGGATTGCAAACATATCTGTTTTTCTTTTGCTTATAGCCTATAAATGTGGCACATTACACCTTCCGATCATGAGAGTTGAGGATTCCAGCGGCTGCTCGCACGATATTACCTTATTCTTTCTTTTACATGGGACGACGTGGGCTTAGCCCAGTGGTTTGGGTCGCAGTGGCGCACCCTAACGACCAGAGTTCGATTCCTGTTAGGGACAAATTCTAGAATTGTCACGCCAAGTCCCGCTTCTACTATATCAATAATGTTCTAGTTCCTCCTAGACATTGTTTTATTTTTTTTCTTTTACATGGGCGCGCTATAGTTTCAAACAAAAGTGCATGCGGGAGAGAGTGGAAAAGGACCCTTTTTGTCGTACTAAGGAAGGGTATTTTCATAATAGCATAGATGGGTAATATTTATAACTTACGTCGAACGGAATATCTAATGGTTGTCGTTTCATTTTTACCTAAATCAAGGCCTAAATGTTTCTGTTTATTGTGAAATTTCCTAGCATAATTCTATTTTATTGTTAACCCGTAATGTACTTCTAATAATTTATAAATAGATGGATAGCTTTAATTTTTGTTTTGTTATTCTTGTGTGGATCAACTCATTTTATCGATAAGATTCATCCAAGTACAGAGGAAACAATGTAAAAAAGTACGGTACGGGGTGATGAGGGATCACCTCGCCAATACCTACAGATTGTAGACTTGGATTTCAGGAAAGAGCGATGATGGAGATTCTGCGAGCGAGATTGAGCACACGATATACCTAGCTTCGGGTCCCCTCGGTGGAGGATCCCTACGTGTTGCTACCAATCTAGTATATGATCACAAGTATGTTTACGGGGGGGGGCGCCGTAGGAGGAACTATGTTGTCTATATGTTGGCCTCCCTTTATTGGGTGTCTTGGCTGGTTTTATATATATAACCAGCCTAGGGTTTTACAGGAGTCCTAGTCGACTACTTCTTCGGGTTGCCTTCTTGGGCTTTCTCCATATTCGACCGAGCCGGGTATGGTAATAATGGGTACCCGAAACGTATGCCCATGACAGTAGCCCCCGAGTGTCTAGGGAAGTCGAAGACTTGCGTAGAGACTCCAATCATAATCATCTCTGAAGTCGAAGAAATACAAGGCGAGGCCAATGATCCAGAAATACATCAGGTTACTGTCGTAGATCATATGTAGCGTAGACGTTGTCGATGATTTTCGAAGTTATTTTTCTATCAGGTGCGCAACCAGCGCTCCCGATGGGAGTAGCCCGGAGTCTATGGGCAGGTGTTTGCACCTGGGCATAGACTCAAGTTGTACTACTCGATGAAGAACTTGACTATATTCCTGGGCGCAGCCCCTCTTTTTATCGGCTCCTACTGGAGGACTTGATATAATTGTCGAGTCCCGTTGGAGGATTTGATGAAATCCATATGCTCCCGATGGGAGTAGGCTCCACTTGAGTCGCAGAGTCAAGTTGAGTCTACAAACCTTGATTTATTTACCATGGAGATATTGGATCGCAGAATCGGGCTGAATCTGTGAACTCTGACTTTTCTTCTTGCTTTTTTCGACTCCAGGCCATTCCTATTTTTATTTGACATCTAGAATGTACAGCGATATTGGTAAATGAGGTTGGTTCATCTAGCAGATTAGGTACCAGTTAATTTCTCTTGTGGCAAATCCGCATAAACCTATTTCAAGTTCGAGTTCCCGGACTCGAACCTAGGATACTGGTGTAATTCAGGACGTGTCGTTTTAGGACTTACCGAAAAATGAATGCCACCTAAGTTATCGGGTACCCAACGCATCCGCTGAGATTTTGTTCACATTTGTTGATGTGGATAAAGTGGGAGAGCGCATTCGACTGTGATGCCACGCCACACAGAACGGATCATGGGGTCTTCCTTTGTGACCCTTTTACAAGTCATGGCATTAATAGTTTTTACCGCGGCGGACGCGCTCTGAGAATATATTATCGAGTGCCTTTGTTCGGTTGATGTAACGACCCATTTTTTGGTTTTCTATATTTTTCTCGGGCATGATGGGATAGCCGAATGTATTGGGTTCTTCTATATTGTCGTCGGGTACAGCGCCGGTGCGCTCGATCGGAATAACTGATGAGTCAATGAACACGAAGATTTTTCCACCTTTTTTTGTCTCTTTTTTACGGGTTTCTCCTTGAAGAAATTTTCGTCGGGTTCCTCCTTGAAGAAATTTTCGCCGGGTTCCTCCTTGAAGAAATTTCCGTCGACTTCCTTGCAGATATTATATATATATATCGAGATCTTCATTGATGTAGTTTTTCCTAGGCGCAGTTCTTATTCTTTCGACCTCAGATGTAGAGTGTATTTATACAGCGCAGCCCCCGAGTGTCAGGTGCAGCGAAAGTAAATGATAATCAACTTTGTGTAAATTAAAGGAACACTTAGCTTATTGGGTATGACGGAGTCGACGTGGAGGTAGGTCGTGCAGCTGAGTCGATGAAGTCTTCAAGTGCAACGAAGAAGTCGAGCCGAAGTAGAAACCACCAAATAGCGAAAGTGGATGCCGCCAAATTATTGATGAAGAAATAGCTGAGCCCCCGAGCGCTGTTGGGGTGATGTCATGGTTGTTGCTTAGACACCGTGTTGCAGTTGTTACCCGGGGCAAAGTCGTTGTCAAGCCCCCGAGTGTTGGCTCCATGGATACGTGACCCTGTTTTGTTTCGCCTAGACCACACACGCCTGGATCACGATGAAAGCTGCGACATCTTCTATTCACTTTTTACTTCCGCTAGAGAATTCGATGAAATTGTCGACCCCATTGAAATTGAATCCATTTGAGCATTGAAGATTACCCCATGAGAGATAAAGCATTGAAGATAAATCCAAGATGAAGTATTTAAGATGAATCCACATTGAAGATTACGTCATTAAGTATGAAGCATATATTAAAAATGAATCTGCTGATATCAGAGGATGAATCCATTGAGGCGAAGAAAATAAATCCAGTAATAATTATAGATGATAAATCCACTGACCCGGAAATACGTCGGTAGTATTATATTAGAGGAAACCAATGATAACTTTATAAGATGAATCCACTCACCCGGAAGTGCACCGGGTAGTATTATATAAGAAGAAATCAATGATAACCATATAGATGAACCCACTGAACCGGAGATATAAATCCATTAAGCCGAAGAAAATACTGACCCGGAGAAGATAAATCTAGTAATCCGAAGAAAATAAATCCACTGAGCCAAAGAAGATAAATCCACTAAGCCGAAAAAAAGCTGAGCCGGGAAAGATATATCCAGAACCGAAGAAAATAAATTCACTGACCTGGAAATGCATCAGGTCAGTATTATATAACTTGTCGCAAAATCCATGGAAACAATGGTAATGTTTCTTGCACTCACGCATAGTAGTGCTTGGCCTTATCGCATAAGTGCACAACTTTTCCAATGTCATAATTGAAGTCAAAGTAAATGGTATTGCCTATCGTAACCAACAAATTCTCGTATAGTAGAAAACACATTTACGAAGATAAATTACAGTAAGAGATGTGTTCACGCATTTGATTGTCAAGTACTTGAATGCTATATTAGTTAGGTCATTGCATATATGAATGGAATAATACGCAAAAAGCGGGTTACCGATGAGTTTTACTTCGTAGTACTAGAGTAATCGAGTGTATTTGCGGTAACGATGTAATGGTGTAGCCCCAAGTGTCGGGTGTGACGAAAGTAAATAAATAATCGACTCTTGGAAGAGGAATACTTAGCTTTTTTATCGGTTGCGGCGGAGCTGACGTGAAAACTGGTCATGCGGCGGACACAGTCGATGTAGTCGCGCGACGCCTGACCGGAAGTAGTCGATGAAGAGGACACAATTGATGTGGTAGTGGGCATAGCCGACGGGAAAGCAGGTCGTGCGGCGGACACAGTCGGTATGGTGGATCCGCGATGGGTGAGCACCCGAGTGTGTCGAGTCCGCGACATGCGAGCCCCCCGAGTGTGGTGAGTGCGCAATGGCGAAGGGTCAACGCAACAAAGTCGTCGGAGCTTATTACGATCTGCAGTTATATTGAAGTGCACCAATCCACATGCAAATAACAGCACGAGCCGAAAATATTTAGCCAAATAAATTTTACAAATAATAATTAAATGGAAATGTGGCACCTAATAGTTTTTGTGTCGGATGACGAAACTGCGATGGCGACTTGATCGGACAGAAGACACCATCGATTTTCCCAGCGATTTTCGTGCTTGATCAGTATACATATGACTCAAACTAGTCGCGTGAGACTTTCAATCCGCGGCTACACCTGTCAGTGTTGTAGAAAATACGTAGATGTCATTATATTAATGGAAAGGTTAGATCTAAATACTAATAATGAGAGAGAAATTTAAGATTGACACCCGATCCGGGAGCAAGGTCAAGCGGTCATGCAACTTGCTTCCTGCGCCGCCTGAACAAGCACTTTTTTTCTTGGGATTTGGCACCACCCGCGATCAATCCATAATGAGGATATGAGATGTGATGCGGTATAGGACTCCTCCTTTGTGCCTTCCGTCGCGCGTTGATGAGTGAAGTCTGACATGCAAGTATGCCATGTTTGGAGATAAAGCTGATCGTCGCTAGTTTCTAGATGACAAACCCGCGTATTAGGATATTCGCCAGCGTTGAGGGTGAGGGAACCCACCGGTACTCGCGTATGTAGTGACGAAGTTTCCGCGCTGATGACGATGTTGAAGTTGAATACATTGAAGATTTTTGATGGATTTCGCCCGGATGACAAAATCTAGTCGCGGAAGGCGCCAATTGATGAGGGATGACCTCGTCAATGCCTACAGATTGTAGACTTAGATTTCGGGAAAGAGCGACGATGGAGATTCTATGAGCGAGATTGAGCACACGATATACCCAGCTTCGGGTCCCCTCGGTGGAGGATCCCTACACGCTACTAGCAATCTAGTATATGATCACAAGTATATTTACAGGTGACCGCCGTAGACGGAACTATGTTGTCATATGTTGGCCTCCCTTTATTGGGTTCCCTGGCTGGCTTTATATATACAACCATCCTAGGGTTTTACAGGAGTACTAGTCGACTACTTTTTCGGGTTGCCTTCTTGAGCCTTCTCCATATAAGGCCGCCGAGTATGGGTACCCGGAATGTATGCCCATGACACGGGGCGTGCAGAATGCACCATACCTGCATTCGGTTGATTTTTCACTTACAGCCTTGGAGTTTACTAAAATCAGCATGTTGTCCATACTCTTCCTCTCTCATAATTTAATCCAAGCTTACGTTTAATTTACAAACTAAGAAATGATACATATTTTAAATTTCGATAATCTATCCGTCTCCATGGGCTTTGGCAAACAAGATCAATGTTTAATATGTTTGAAATTTGAAATTTCCAGATGTTGAAACTTTACCAAAAATATTATGAGACTTCTTTTTACCATTCTTCTATTTATGTATGGTTTATAAAGTTTTAAGTGTGGTTTCGTGATTCGTTCAAATTTTTGTACTAGTTGCAGTTGAATTTTGCAGTAGCTCGAGTTGACTTGGATGACCATGGGAAACATGAACATAACTATGTGTAACATACATACATACATACATACATACATACATACATACATACATACATACATACATACATACATACATACATACATACATACATACATACATACATACATACATACATACATACATACACCGTTGAATTTTTCTGTAGCTCGAGTTGACTTGGATGACCATGGGAAACATGAACATAACTATGTGTAACATACATACATACATACATACATACATACATACATACATACATACATACATACATACATACATACATACATACATACATACATACATACATACATACATACATACATACATACATACATACATACATACATACATACATACATACATACATACATACATACATACATACATACATACATACATACGTACGTACGTACATACGTACGTACATACATACATACATACATACATACATACATACATACATACATACATACATACATACATACATACATACATACATACATACATAACCACATTTTAGGTTTTAATAGCATGACTACAAGGGGGTTAGTACAGGGTATATACATCAGTCCTCCCTCTTTGCATCTAGACCCACTTTGTACACCTTTAGCTAAAATGTCTAGTGTGTTCTACTACATCCATCCCAAGTATATTTTTTTCAGAAAGTCAAACTATGTTAAGTTTAACTAAGTTTTTATCAAAAATCATTAACATGAAAAGTAGTATATGCCACGGAAATAGCTAGCCACCCCTTTCTATCATTCATATTGTTCTTATTATTTGAATTATTTTGCCTTTTCATGCAGGTCAACTAACAAACAATTGTTTAAACCCAGTTAAAGCACAAGGGTTCATGTGTCTCGCTAAATGAACCATCTTTACTTGAGGCTTTTATCAGTTGATTTGCAAGTGTCATCTACTTCGAAGTTGACTGAGACTATTCTAGTTCTAAGTTAACATCTTAAATGATGATTCTTATTTAGCTACGCATTTTAGAAACTGTGTGCAACTTGATCAATTTAGAAATGGTTGTTTCTCCATCGATGGACTTAGTGATAGAAATCTTTATTTATTTATCTTTGGTCAGTAGTGACCAACCTAAGATTAATCACAAGAACCTGAACACATAATGTCCAAAGGTTACATAGTGTTGCAACCAGAATATATCAAATCCCAATTAGTACCTAGCACTAACAGACGGTGGCATGGCAGTATGTTATGCATCAGAGCAATCCCAGCCTCTTGCCGCACTCCAGGCTGCCATCTAGCACCTCCTCTGCCCCGTACTTGTACTTGAACCCCAGCTCCACAAGCTTCTTTGTATTAGCTTGCACTCTCACTCCCTCTCCCACCACCCTAATCCATTCCACACGCAAAAAGTACATAGCACGTATTAATCACAACGCATCGAGATAACCAGATTCAAACATTCAGTTAAAGACCCGAAAGAAAAAAAAACATTCAGTTAAAGAACATACTCTTTGATCATCAGCTTGACTTCGGGGTGCTTGCCAGCATAGTGTTCTAGGATATCCTGCATGTTGGGGTAAGTCGCGGCGCACAGGTATCGGCCGCCGGCGATGTCCGCCAACCGCTCCATGCAGAAGATGTGCGCCTCGCAGACGTCGTCGACATGAACCAGTGGCACGGAGCCGAGGAGGGCCTGCAGGAACCTGAGGTTCTTGTGGTAAAGCTCGACACCGGTGAAAGGCGACAGCATGTTGTGCATGCTGTCAGGGGTGTACGGCAGGATTGTGTCTCCTCCGACGAGGCCGCACAGCAGGACGACGACGTCGAATGACCTCGCGGTGGTGGATGAAGAGGAGGAGTCGTTGTACTTGAGTAGCTCCTTGTTAGAGAGGGTCTTGGAGGATACATAAGCCTGCACGCGTGCAAGTCAACATGGCCAGAATGATCGTTCAATATTCAGCTATTGCGTGCGACAGGCTAGCGCTGATTCTTCAATCAATGTACTACATACTTGGATACTCCCTGCGTCTTATTTACTTAGCGTTCTAATTTTAGTTAAAGTCAAAACACATAAACTTTAAAAATATATGAAAAATATTAATAACTATAATGCCAGTTACATATAAGATGAGAATATACTTTATAATGAGTCCAATACAATAAAAAAATTATTGTAGTTTAAGATGTAAATATGCATTTAAAGTTTACAAAGTTTAACATTGACTAAACAAAGAATATGAAGTAATTGTGTACGGATGGAGGATGCACCGGTATATGTAACATTATGTAACTCTTGAGACATATTTACTCCGTGACTTGATATACTCCGTCCAATCTCAATTGTACTAAATTCAAGTCAATTAAAAGAAATTAGAGAGACTATATTAATGCAGTAAAAGACTATATGTATCAATCAGAGGAGAGGCTGAAGCTAAGCCTCCACTTTTTTGAAGGAAAAAATGTACTCACGTCCAAGAATAAAAGCACTCACGTCCAAGAATTCGTTGCTATGACCATAGGGAACCCCAAGCGGGGTCCAGCAGGATTCGTTCATGAACTCTTTGTAGCCATCCCCATCCTCCCTGAGCGGCGCCGACGCCACGACGGAGCCTGTGTGGATGACACGCCTCACCGTTTTGGACCGTTCGCATTGTTCTAGGATAGAATGTGTCGCGTCCACTATTGCCTCCGTGGTGTCCTTGTACTGCGGAATCAACGCAAAGATGGAAATAGATATGGCATAGTTAGTGGGTAGAAAGTTGCAACCCTGTCGTGATTGGTATTGAAATGGAGGAAAACATTGCTCCCGTGAATAGCTTGCATGTGTAAAAGAAATATGTTAGCGGGAATGCTCTATTTAGTCATATACTATATGATATGAAACAAAAACTTTCATTAATTTTGATTAAGATCCATGAGAACTGGACTACGGTAATTCAAAGAGAAAAAGGAGCGTGCAGGTGGTTTTTTTTTTTTTTTTTGAGAGAAGCGTGCAGGTGGTTGATTCTGCGTGTAACCAAAGTTATCCGATAGAGAAAACGATCGGACGACGGAGATGTGCATTGAAGTGCACTGACGTACGCTAGCGAATGCTATAGCTATCCAGCGTACGTCGTCTTGCGGCGACACGATAGGCTTGTCACTTGTTAGTGTCCTCTCACGTCACAAGGCTAGCTAAGCTAGACCCAACGACCACAGAGGAAAATTGATTCTTGGATTTTGGATCGAGTATTGGTACCTTCGAGCTGCCGGAGTTGTGCATCAGCGGGGTGGCGACGAGGAAGACGAGCTCGCAGCCCTGGATCGCCGGCTCGAAGGTGGCGGCGTCGTAGATGTCCGCCTCGAACAGCGTCAGCCGCTCCGCCGCGCCCGGCAGCCCCTTGAGCAGCGCCGTCTTCTTCTCGTCACCTGCAGCCCGATCGAGGGCGCGTCCGGCCATGACCGAAAGTCAGGAAGGTCGAAGAACGCACAGAGAAAACTCGCCCAATCGATCGCCCGATTGATGGCGAGCTGTCTACAGTGGCATGCATGCGTGAAGAAAGTTAACACATACCGATGTTCCGTAAGGTCGCGTGGACGGCGCAGCCTCTGTCGAGCAGCTTCTTGACGAGCCAGGAGCCGATGTAGCCGGCGGCTCCGGTGACGCACACCCTGCAGCTCATCTCTCCCCGCCGGTTCCAGTGGCCTCGGCGCGTCGCGCACTGCTCCGATAGCTATATACGAGTGCGGTGAACCACACCCAGCGGATCGACCTGCTTGGTCACGGTGGTAGCTTCGAGGAAATGCTGGAGCACGTACGTGTCGATCTGTCAATCACCACTTATTAGCTGCACATGAGACTACTCACAAGTCACAAGTGACGTTCGATCGTAGACCTCCTCGATCTCGCCTCACGAAAGTCCGCACGCGGCGCCGTGGCTGAAACGCCAAACAGAAACCCGCACAGCAAAACGTGCTTGCTCCCGAAAACCACAAACATTTTTTTTTAAAACGGAGGCAAAAGTTTTGCCTCATCCATTAATTAAGAAGAAAATGCACAGTTTTTAGGAGAAAATCGGGCGAAAACCATACAACAAGACACCATGGGGCTATGCCCCCACGCGCCACGCCACAAGGGCAAGCCCACACAAACCCACAACTGATACAATCAGACGACACACTCGCCCAAGACTGGCTAGCCATCCAACCAAGCCGGAGAGAAGACGTCGTGCCTACTATGAGAGGAGAAGACACGGGACACTCCAACAAAGTTGAAGAAGAACTCCCAGAGAAGTGCGCCAAAACGACCTTGTCACCCTCGCGACACAAAGTCGATGTCCTCAACACTGCCAAGATGGCAAATTCGGAGCCGCCGCTCCGACATACCGCTGCTCCGTCGCGCCCTGCGCGTCCACCAAGGCCACCACCTTCCGGGGCCGCCGCCCCGACGTACCACCGCTCGCTCTCGAGCTGCAACGCCGCACGAACCATACACCCGCAGCCCAAGCTGCACAGGGCAAACAGCCGCAGACCACGGGCATCACACCAACTCATCCGGGGCCGCCGCCCCGACATAACGTCCGACCGTCCCCACTAGGACGCATCCGACCGAGCCGACTGCCCTGCCGCCCACACGGCCAAGGTCGCCACCCAAGTCGTGGCAAGCCGCATCCCCGCACCATAGAGATGTCGCCGCACCGCCTTCCGGGGCCGCCGCCCCGGCTCACAGCCACCTGCCCGAGGCCGCCGCCTCGACATCCTCCAACCCGTCCGACATGGCAACATAGCACAACAAGCAAAACCACCACCGCCGAGAGAAGGTCAAGCGCTCCAAGACGACGCCTCCAAGAAGGGAAGTGACGAGACCGTCGCCGTCACCCGCACCGGCCGAGGCCAGAGCTTGAGTTTTCACCCGGAGAGCATGAAGCCTTGAATGCAGGAGAGGTAGGAGCCCCACAACGATGCCTTCAAGAAGGGGAACGGTGCCCCGGGGCGTCGCCATCGCCGGCACCGACCAAGTCGGGTAGGGCTTTCACCCGGAGCACCATCCTGCCAAGGAGTCCTTCACCGGCAGGGCAGTCAAAGCATGTCGGCCAGCATGCCATCGCCGATGCCCACCATCCCCGGCCGCCACCAGCCGCAGCGCGATCCAGTGGCAGCACCCCTGCCCCGCACAGGCCAGATCGGCCACCACCGGCGCCGCCAGGCCGCCGCCGCGCCATCCCCCGCCTCGCCCGCGCCACAGCACCCACCGACGGGCCGCCAGGAAAGGCGCCACCCCGCCTGAAGTCCGCAGCCGTCCGCCTAGACCGGGCCCGTGAGGCCCAGATCGAGCCCACCAGGGCGCGGCCTCCGCCAGGCGTGAGCTGGCCGCCCCCTCCGCCGCTAGTCAGCACAGCACGCCACACCGGCCCGGAAACCACCTCGCCTCGCCGCGCCAGCCGCCAGGCCACCGCCTCTCCGCGCGCAGAGGAGACACCGGGGCGCGCCCACCATTCCCTTCGGCCTTCGGCAGCAGGGCGCCGCCACCGCCGCCGGTGCCGGCGGCGGCAGCAGCCAGGGGAGGTGGCTATGTGGGGGGTTGCTTGGTGACAAGGGATTAACTTATCAATGCCTATGGATTGTAGGCTAGGGTTTAGTTAGAAGTAGAGGGCAAGTAGATCTCGAAGGTTTCAGCCGAAAAGTGCTCGACGAATATGAAAACTAGGGTTTGCAGACAATGATTCGATGATCTCTTCGTCCCTCGACTCCCCCTTTATATAGGAGGTGGAGCCGAGGGTTTCGTTTTGTACAAGTTACAGAGTCCGGGACGGTTTCTAACTCATCCCGCCAGATTACAAATAACACTTCCTATTACAACTCTATCTTTTCCTTAAATACATCTTGGGCTTCCGAATCTTCTTATTCTTCGGGTAGTGGGCCTTCAATAAACCCCGGGTACTATACTTGGCAGGCCCATTTGGGATGCCTATGTCAGTAGCCCCCGAGATTTTGCTTGAATCATAGAGTCAAGGAAAATCTCCACTGTTTATTTTTATTCAAAAGCTCTAACTTTTATACTTCTTCTCATAAAATTCTATATTGTACAGGGATATTGGTAGTTGGGGCTAGTTCATCCGACGGATCAGGTACTAGTTAAGCTGCTCTAGTGGCAATCCGCAAAAACCTACTTCAAAATCACGTCCCTGGACATGATCTCGGGATACTGGTGTAAACTTCGACGAGTGCCGCTTAAGGTCTTACCATTCAGTCGAGTCCCGAGTTAAATTTATCGAGTACCTAACGCGTCCGTTAGGATTTTTCTTCGTATCCGTTGATACGGATAAAAGTAGCGAAGCGCGAGTCTTCGGCGATGCCACGCCCAGCAGAATAGATCCGGGGTCTTACCTTCGCAGATTTGCGGCATTCGAGAAATTGATCGCAACTTTGGCGTTCCGAGAATATATTGTCGAGTGCTTTTCCGGCTGTTGGAATGGCACATTTTATCGAGTCAAATATGACTTATACTTGCTCTCCCGATGGGAGTATATGTAGAGTTAATTATAACTCGAAATATACTCTCTTGTCTGTTCTATTTTTCCTTTGTTAATTTCATCGGGCACGCGAACGGCGTTCCCGATGGGAGTAGCCCCCGAGGCTACAGCCAAGAACTTGTGCTTGGTTGTAGGCTCAACATTTTAGTCCACCTTGTCGCTATATTGCCATTATCTTCCGATATTCTTTCCCTTCTTCTTTCTCTATATTTTTTTTTTTTATCTATCTATCGGGTGCGCGAACAGCGCTCCCGATGGGAGTAGCCCCCGAGGCTACAGCCAAGAACTTGTGCTTGGTTGTAGGCTCCCACAATTTCTATTTTTGCCATAATCGAAACTTTACTTTTTTCGAAGTAGCCCCCGAGCATTTGGGCAAAAACTTGTTCTTGACCAAAGGCTCCCGAAGTATGCAAATAAATCATCCTGTCGCCATTCTCCTTTTATTTTTCTTGTCGACACATTTTCCCTTGGCAAATTTTCTTCAACTCCATCTATTGCCGAGATTTTTCTGTTTTGTGGGTCCATCGTTTCCACCATGCTGACACGTCGTGCAAGTGGGGGACACACGTCCTCCGCTTTTTCTGGCGCACGTACTGTAACGCCTATCCCAGTAAAAATACTTTTTTGCCCTTGTGTCTAGAAGATCTATTCTCACCACACGATTTCCTCATCCAACGGCACACTGCTTCACCCAATTCTTATATAAACCTGTCTTCAACCTCCGTTCATCCCTCGCTTGCGCCGCTCACCTGTTCCTCTTCACAAAACTTTCCTCGCGCCCAACTCTCTGCGATTTCCCGCACTCCGCATACATTGCTCTACCCATTGCCGTTGATGCCACCGCGCGTGCGCCTGACTCGCCACAGCACTCCAGAATCCGTGATGGCTGCTGAAGATCTTGAGTGGGAGAGATCTAAAATCTCCAATCAAGACGCCAACTCTGATGAAAAGGC
>NC_061514.1:273470601-273558997 GCF_022539505.1 Lolium rigidum
CCTTTATATAGGAGGTGGAGCCGAGGGTTTCGTTTTGTACAAGTTACGCAGTCCGGGACGGTTTCTAACTCATCCCGCCAGATTACAAATAACACTTCCTATTACAACTCTATCTTTTCCTTAAATACATCTTGGGCTTCCGAATCTTCTTATTCTTCGGGTAGTGGGCCTTCAATAAACCCCGGGTACTATACTTGGCAGGCCCATTTGGGATGCCTATGTCACTTGGCCTAGGGTTGGGGCTCTCCGGAGTCGCCCCCGCGCGAGAGCGACCTGGGAAAGAAAGTCTTGTGTCGAAAACCACAAACATGGGTGTGACTATTTCTGAGTAAACTTCGTTACAGAATGTTATTAAGGGGCTGTTTGGATTAGAGCCCCGAGCTGCCCTGCCAAAAAATAGGCGTTGACTGAGTGGTCTGTTGCCTGTTTGGTTGAACGCCAATAAATTGGCGTGTCCATGCCTACTCCACTCCAACATTTTGGCGAGAAGGGGGCGCATGATTCCTTCGCCAACTTTTTGGCGCGCCCGCGAATTGGCAGGGCGAGCCTTGGCAGCATCCAAACAGACCCTAAATTTCAGTTATAATTCATCCTGTAACTTATTACTGGTATGAATCACGATGCAAAATAAGTGGTGTAAAGCTTAACTTAGCACAATGTAGGCACCTCCATAAGTAGCTCGCGGTTCTCCACACGCCGTAGAGACAGCCATTAACGAAGCATAAACTGTGCACGGTAGATAACCTGCATAAGAGATGAATTTTATCGTTAAAAATCTTGTCATTTTTACATAGCCACAGCACCCGATAATGGCAAGCCCTACCATCCTAATAAGTATCTTAAACTTGTTTTTAACACCATTTAGCAACGCTACATGATGACTGACTATATAGACCTAGCAGAATTTCACTTGATTAATAGTTTTGCCATCGTGATAAACACACAATTAGTACTTCCATGCCAATTGTGTTTGACAGGGTTATCCTTTGGGAGGATTACACCTTTTCGAAGGTCCCACGTACAAAAAAAAATTTGTGGAATTCTTATTTTCCAAATTTTCCAGTTTTTATTAGCTGTCACTTCTCGCTGGGCTAATGCTATGCACATTGATTTTATAGACAATTTACCATTTTCATGTAGGTTCCATCACCAGACCATTTAGAACTATGAACCAAAGCCAAGCATCGTAACAAATCATGACATGATTCAAGCCTAGGACCAACGAGATTTCGTCTGGACGTCACATTTGGTAAGAAGGATTCCGTCATCTTGGCGATTGTATCAACTTTAGGACACACAACATTGTACAGAGCTGAATACTGGTTGCGGAGTGTAGCATTATCCAGCCACATATCCTCCGAGAACCGTATCTTCGAACCATAGGAAATATATCATATGAAAAAAAGAATTTCTTCGCTGCCATAAGACCAACTAAGAAGTGAGAATCACCACGTTTCCAATAAACTTGGAACAATGCACGAGAGTCAATATATTTTCCTTTAAGGAGAGTTTTTCATACTCCTTCTGCACTAAGCAACTTAAAAAGCCATTTAGCAAGAAGTGAACTACTCTCATGAACCCCTACGCCACTTTGATCCTTAGGATGGCACACTACACTTTGTGTAGCCAATAGATATTTATTTTCTCATTATCTTGTTGCTAAAAGAATCTTGATCGAAATAATCCAATCTTTGTAAGACTCCTGTAGGAAGTTGAAAGAAAGAAATCATGTAAAATACCATGTTGGTTAGTACAGAACTGATGAGAACTAATGTTTCGTCGAGGGATAGTTATTTTCCTTTCCAACTACTTAATCTCTTATGCAATCTTTTCTTGATGTGTTTTCATTCTGCATTTTAAGTCACCGATAATAAATTGAAATACCCAAATAGCTGATCAGAAACATGACTTGTGCATAAGTGGCGGCATCATCTTCTGCCTTGCCAAAGAAAAACAATTTACTTTTGTGCAAGTTTATTTTAGTCCCGAAAGTTGCTCCTATGCTGATAAAATTAATTGCAGATTTCTTACTTTTGCACAGTCATGTTCCATAAAAATAAATCGTGCCATTAGCATATTGAAGGATAGGCATTCCACCATCCACAACACGCGGTACTACACCTTCAATTTGGCCATCGTGTTTTATGTGCTTTATAATCATCACTAATGTATAAGCCAGTATATTAAATAGCATAATGATAAAGGACCACCTTGTCTTAATTAATTTTTTGAAGTATCTACCAATATTATTATTGAATTTAACTACAATAGTTCCCCCGAAAAGAAAACTATAGGTTTGGTTGTGCCACTGATCAAAGAAGCCTTTCATTCTAAGAGTATGTTGGGGAAAACATTATATATTATCCATGTCGCTATCCGTGAATTCAAATATCCAGATGTCTATAAACTATTTATTCCTAACTAATACAGTGGCCCTTGCAAATGCGAGGGCATCATCTTTAATTTTTATAAAAGTAATACTCCGTCTGATCCATAATTAGTGTCGTGGTTTTAGTTTATTTTTAGTGAAATTTAAATTAAAACCATGACACTTACTATGCATCGGAGGAAATAATATTTATTAATTATCTTGTACACATGGAATTTTCTCCTACTATCTTTATGTAAAATAAAGATGGTTCAGAAATTGAGAGGTCATTTTCTTATATTCTTATGTATTTCTAAACGAAATATGTAAAATTTTCTAGAAAATCTATGGGCAATTGTATGTGCTATTAGAATTAATATGGCTCTAGTCACAACAATTTTCTTGGTCAATACAAAACATGGAAAAATTAATTTAATCAGCCTTAATTTGTGGGAGTATAATTACTATCATTTCAATGCTAAATGTGAAATGGTGATATTCAACCATAAATGTTAACATGAAATTTACCACCCTCTACTGCTCTAAATCAAACTTAATATCTTAAGAAATAATCTTAAATTTGAAAACGTGCGTATTTTAACTCTTGTTTCCAAGGTGTACATATTAGGTTTATACACCGTTGGCAAAAATATGTTTGGACTCAACTGTGGGACTTGCGGTGAAATTTATGGATGAAATAAAGATGTGAGGAATTTGTATGGATTATCAAATAGGATCTAAAGATGACTTTAGTTCCAATGGTTTTGATTTCATCGAGTTGTGATCATTTCAGTTGCAAAACCCTTGTAGTTAATTTATTCAAGTTGCTTGATCTATTTAATGTAATCGAAATGAGCTTAGTTTCATAGGATTTAATGTAATCGAAATGAGCTTAGTTTCATAGGATTAGTGCTTTTATAATGCAAGGCTATTATGAACTTTTGACCTTGCGGTTTCCGGTATAAGGAGCTATGATTTGTATAGATTTTAAACATTAGGTTAAGACAGGATGAGGTAGAATAAGGTAAGAATAGAAATGATGTTGTTGGGGCGGATTGATCATGTCCAAAATAATTATGCAGCACATGTGTTAATTGATGGTTAGGAAAGATAAATTAAGAAGAAAGTTGTTATTTCTTCCTAAAGGATGTGCTTCGTGTTAATTCAATTTTATTCACGAGTCTTAATCCTACCGTTCTAAGAATAGTTTTTTATCAAATGTCATATCAAAGTTTTCAAAACTTGGCATGATGAACTATTCCTGAATCATCAACTCGGCTACAACTTCAATCACTTTGACAAGTTATATCAAAAGTTATAAATTTACCCAGATTTTACATGCATGATTGATTGCAATGCACATATTTTTTTTTATTGTTTATATCCTCTAAACCTGGCATATTACACCTTCCGATCATGAGAGTTGAGGATTCCGGCGGCTGCTCGCACGATATTACCTTCTTCTTTCTTTTACATGGTCGCGCTATATTTTCAAACAAAAGTGCATACGAGAGAGAGAGAGTGGAAAAGGAGCCTTTTTTCGTTCTACTACGAAAGGTTATTTTCATAATGGCATAGATTGGTAATATTTTTAACTTACGTCGAACGGAATATCTAATGGTTGTCGTTTAATTTTTATTACCTAAATCAAGGGCTAGATGTTTCTATTTATTGTGAAATTTCCTAGCATTATTCTTCTTTTCTTGTTAACCCCTAATATAATTCTAATAACATATAAATAGATGGATTTTTTTTGTTTTGTTATTCTTGGGTGGATCAACTCATTTTATCGATACGACTCTTTCAAGTATTAAGGAATGAGAACAATGTAAATAGTTCGGTACGGGGCATGTACAATGCACCATACCCACGTTCGGTTGATATTTCACTTACAGCCTTGGATTTTACTAAAATAAACAGGTTGTCCATACTCTTCCTCTCCCATAATTTAATCCAACCTTTCGTTTATTTTACGAACTAAGAAATGATATATATTTTAAATTTCGCACCATCTATCCGTCTCCATGGGCTTTGGCAAACAAGATCAATGTCTAGTATTTTTGAAATTTAAAATTTTCAGATGTTGAAACTTGACCAACAATATTATGAGACTTCTTGTTGACATTCTTCTATTTATGTAGCCTTTATAAAGTTTTAAATGTGGTTTCATGATTCCTTTAAACTTTCGTACAAGTTTCAGTTGAATTTTGCAGTGGTTCGAGTTGACTTGGATGACCATGCGAAACATGAACAAAACTTTGTGTAACAAACATACATACATATGTACATACATGCATACATATAGACAAACAAAAAAGCAAACAAATGCCTCATAAACATGTAAGAAACCCAAGTAAAATATGTGTAAATGGTAACAAAATTTGTGAAATTCTCAAGCATTTACAAAACTCATGCTAAATATGCTTAAATGTTACAGAAAATGTAACCAAAAAAAACATTATATATTGTAATACAAAGAACTTGTTTAAATCATCACAGTTCTTATGATTTTTTTGGTAAGTTCTACACAACTATAGGTGAAATTATTTTTGTGCAATCCATATGAAACCGCATTTTAGGCTTAAATAGCATGACTGCAAGGGAGTTAGTGCACGGTATATACATCAGTCATCCCTCTTTGCATCTAGACCCACTTTGTACATCTAAAATGTCTAGTGTGTTCCATATGCCACCGAAATATCTAGCCACCCCTTAATTTTATTTCTTTATTATTTCTATCATTCATACTATTCTTATTATGTTGAATTATTTTGCCTTTGCATGCAGGTCAACTAAGAGATGATTGTTTAAACGCAGTCAAAGCGCAAGTGTTCCAGTATCTCGCTAAATGAACCATCTTTACTTGAGTTTTTTATCAGTTGATTTGCAAGTGTCACCTACTTCGAAGTTGACTGCCACTATTCTAGTTCTAAGTTAACAATCTTAAATGGTGATTCTTATTTAGCTACGGCATTTTATAAACTGTGTGCAACTTGATCAATTCAGAAATGGTTGTTTTTCCATCGATGGACTTAGTGAAAGAAATCTTTATTTATTTATCTTAGGTCAGTACAGGTGACCAACCTAATATTAATCACAAGAACATGAACACATAATGTCTAAAGGTTACATAGTGGCAACCAGGGAAAAGTTCAAATGAAGGCTGAGCTACACCTAGCCCTTTATTTACAAACACTCAGAATTCATGATTCAAAATTTTAAAAAATTCGAATCAAAATTTTGCAGATAGCTACAATGAGTAAAATCTCAATACAAACTACTTCATATTTAGGCTACACAAAAATAAGAAATTGTGACAAATTTTATAGTGAATAGTGCATGTTTCAAGACTGTAAAGTATGTCAGATTTTGTCAATTTCGTGTAGCTTAAAATACAAATTAATTTGCATTAATATTTAACACCATTGTAACATACATCATTGGCTATCTTCAGAATTTTATTTCCATTTTTTAAAACTTTAAAATACGAATTTTGAGTGTTTGAAAATAAAGAGCTCGGTCTCCAAAACGCCACACTCTACTCCCGGAAACCACAAACGTAGCTCGAGCCACATCTAGCTCTTTTTTGAAATATTCAAAAATAATACTTTAAAGTTTTTTAAAAACTGAGAATAAATCTAGCACTAACAGACGGTGGCATGGCAATGTTATGCATCAGAGCAATCCCAGCCTCTTGCCGCACTCCAGGCTGCCATCTAGCACCTCCTCTGCCCCGTACTTATACTTGAACCCCAGCTCCATAAGCTTCTTTGTATTAGCTTGCACTCTCACTCCCTCTCCCACCACCCTAATCCACACGCAAAAAGTACATAGCACGTATTAATCACAACGCATCGAGATAACCAAATTCAAACATTCAGTTAAAGAACATACTCTTTGATCATCAGCTTGAGCTGCGGGTGCTTGCCAGCGTAGTGCTCCAGAATATCCTGCATGTTGGGGTACGCCGCGGGGCAGAGGTATCGGCCGCCGGCGATGTCCGTGAAGCGCTCCATGCAGAAAATGTGCGCCTCGCAGACGTCGTCGACATGAACCAGTGGCACGGAGCCGAGGAGGGACTGCAGGAACCTTAGGTTCTTGTGGTAAACCTCGACGCCGGTGAGAGGCGACAGCATGGTGTTCATGCTGTCAGGGGTGTAGGGCAGGATGGTGTCTCCTCCGACGAGGCCGCATAGCAGGACGACGACGTTGTTGTGCATCAGCGGGGTGGCGACGAGGAAGACGAAGTCGCAGCCCTGGATGGCTGGCTCGAAGGTGACGGCGTCGTAGATGTCCGCCTGGAACAGCGTCAGCCTCTCCGCCGCGCCGGGCAGCCCCTTGAGCAGCGCCGTCTTCTTCTCGTCACCTGCAGCCCGATCGACGGCGCGTCCGGCCATGACTGAAAGTCAGGAAGGTCGAAGAAGGCACAGAGAAAATGTTGAAATATTGGGACCACATTTGGTGGCCCATACTAGATTTCAGATTTTCCCTATAAATCTCAAAGCCCACATAGTGGAAGCCTTGTGAGTTTGAGCTCAAGTTGGTGGCAGCTCACTAGGGAGTGGCAAGAGGTGGGAAGTTTAGTCCCACATGGAAAGTTGGGAGGAAGTTAGACCACCTTATAAGGTGGGTTATTCCACCACTAGTAAGTGAGTGAGAAAAGGAGTGCTACACGCGCGCGCTCCTCCTCCTCCTCCTCGCTCGTCTCGACTCGACGTGCCGCGCCGCGCCGCGCCGCGCCGCGCCGCGCCGCGCCCGTGGTGAGTGGATTGAGCCGAGACTTTCCTTACTTTTTGCAGCTCAGGAAAACGAACAGAGTCCTAGACGGACGCATCGCAGTTAGTCGGTTCGGGTCGCTCCCGGATCGTGGGCTATCTGTAACCGACTCGAAACGTTCGTGCGACGTGGGCCTAGGGTTTCCCGAGCCTATATAATCTCCTGCCCGGCTACCGCAGAAACACATCTAATACACGAGTTAGGGTTTCCACCTCTCTCTGCTTGCGCCGCCATCATAGCCTACTCCATCTCGCGCGCCGACGTGCATCGGCGAACGAGAGAGCAGGTCTCCGGAACCACTCGTCCTTGCGATCCTGTACGGGAGAGGGCGAATTAGGTTTTGGGAAGCGCTCGCGCGGCTTGCTCAAGCTCTTCATTACGGGTCGCCTTCCGTCCAAGTCGGGCGGTGCTGCCTACCGTCGTCTTCAACGCCGTCTACTTCGACCCGTCTTCCTCGTCGTCAACAACGTTGTCATCAACAACGTTACTGCTGCGACATCGTCTGCTACACCTCCACCGCCACCTCCACCAGATCGGTACGTGCGAGATATCTCGATCTGTTTAGCGATGGATGTTGTACTGTTTGCTCTGCTACTGTTCATGTTGACCACTGCATCTAGTATGTTCAAGTTTCACATGTTAGTAGTTACTTTCGTCATGCTTTATATTCTGGAATTAATCATGGAAATTGTGCCTAATTATCCAACAATCCAAAAACCTAATTGTAGGCAATTTCCGAGTTAACAATGGCTGGTTTTTCCGATGCACTGAGGGCGGATAAGTTTACCGGTGTGCACTTTAAGAGGTGGCAGTATAAGGCCATGCTCGGGCTTACTCATCTGAAAGTGTTCGAAGTTACTGATGGTTTACCTGAAGGAACTATATCTGACCAAGATCAGAACAAGTTCAAGGAAAACAATACTCTCTTCGTCGGATGCGTTCTAAGTATTCTTGCTGATCGTCTGTGTGATGTGTACATGCACTTAACAGATGGTAAAGAGCTACGGGATGCACTCGAATGCTAAGTTCGGTGCAACCGATGCGAGACAGTGAAGCTGTACATCATGGAGAGCTTCCATGACATCGGGATGGTTAACAACCGTTACGTAGTCGAACAAGCTCATGAGATACAGGTGCATTGCGAAAGAGCTTGAACTCCTTAAGTGTGCCTTACCCGACAAGTTTGTGGCTGGATGCATCATCGCTAAGTTGCCCCCTTCATGGAGGAACTTTGCCACAACTCTCAAACACAAGAGACGAGGAGATATCAGTTGAAAATCTGATAGCATCTCTTGATGTTGAGGAGAAAGCTCGGGCTAAGGATAATACTGAGAAAGGAGAGGGTCAGTCTAGCGCCAACATGGTGCAGAAGAAACCCTACAGCAAGAACAAAGGGAATAACAAGCCCTCCTTCAATAAGCCTATGAAGACTACAACCTTCAAGAAGAAGAAGATGATAAACAAAGCAGATCTGAGCTGCTTTACGTGTGGAGAGACTGGCCACTTTTCTAAGGACTGTCCAGAGAGGGCAGACCGCAAGAAAAAGGCGAGGCAAGTCAACACGGTGACCGCTAGCAATGCTGATGGGTACGGTAATCTCTTTACTGTTCTTTCGGTATTTCAATCTCCATGTTGGTGGATTGATACAGGTGCTAATGTTCATGTGTGTGCTGACATATCCATGTTCACTTCTTACCAGGTCGCCCGGGATTCTTCCGTCTTGATGGGGAATGGTTCACATGCTTCTGTTCGTGGTGTTGGCACGGTAGATCTGAAGTTCACTTCGGGTAAGATCGTGCAGCTGAGGAACGTGCAGCATGTCCCTACTATGAACAAGAATCTCGTTAGCGGCTCCCTTCTATGCAGAGATGGTTTTAAGGTTGTTTTAGAGTCGAATAAAGTAGTTGTTTCCAAGTTTGGACAATTTATTGGTAAAGGCTATGAGTGCGGAGGCTTGTTCCGCTTTTCGCTTTCCGATTTCAGTAATAAGTCAGTGAACCATATTTGTGCAGTGTTAGTGATGATACCGGTGTATGGCATTCTCGTTTATGTCACATAATTTTGGTTTAATGTCTCGGCTAACCAGTTTGAGTTTAATTCCGAATTTCACCATTGCCAAAGGTTCTAAGTGCCATAGTTGTGTGCAATCAAAGCAACCTCGGAAGCCTCACAAGGCGGCCGAGGAGAGAAACTTGGCACCTCTAGAACTCATACATTCCGATCTATGCGAGATGAATGGTGTGTTGACAAAAGGTGGAAAGAGATATTTCATGACATTGATTGATGATGCGACTAGATTTTGCTATGTTTATTTGTTGCGAACTAAAGATGAAGCTTTAGACTACTTTAAAATTTATAAGGCCGAAGTTGAAAATCAACTAGAGAGAAAGATCAAGCGTCTTAGGTCGGATCGTGGTGGCGAATATTTTCCTAAAATCTTTGATGAATTCTGTGAGGAACATGGCATTATTCATGAGAGGACGCCTCCCTATTCACCCCAATCAAACGGGGTTGCCGAGAGGAAAAACCGCACGCTGACTGACTTGGTGAACTCCATGTTAGCCACTGCTGGTTTATCTAAGGCATGGTGGGGGAGGCTTTATTGACTTCATGTCATGTCCTGAATAGAGTTCCTAACAAGAATAAAGATAAAACCCCTTACGAGGAGTGGGCTGGGAGAAAACCATCATTTTCGTATTTGCGCACATGGGGATGTTTGGCGAAAGTCAATATTCCAATTACTAAGAAGCGCAAACTTGGACCAAAGACGAGTGGATTGTATCTTTCTAGGTTATGCTCCTCGGAGTGTAGGATATAGATTTTTAGTAGTTCAATCCGAGGTACTCGATATGCATGTTGATACTATTATGGAATCTCGTGATGCAACATTTTTTGAGAATATGTTTCCTATGAAAGATATGCATAGCATTGCTAGAATTTCTACTGAGATAATTCCTGAGTCTAGTACATCTAATGAGTATTTTGAACAATCACATGAGAATGTTACTGAGAAGGATGACAATGAAGCTCCTAAACAGAGCAAGAGACGAAGGATTGAAAAATCTTTTGGTGATTGATGTCTACGGGAGCTTCTATTCTTGTAGACAGTGTTGGGCCTCCAAGAGCAGAGGTTTGTAGAACAGCAGCAAGTTTCCCTTAAGTGGATACCCAAGGTTTATCGAACTCGGGGAGGAAGAGGTCAAAGATATCCCTCTCATGCAACCCTGCAACCACAAAGCAAGAAGTCTCTTGTGTCCCCAACACACCTAATAGGTGCACTAGTTCGGCGAAGAGATAGTGAAATACAGGTGGTATGAATAAGCAGTAGCAACGGCAACGACACCAGAAAAGTGCTTTGCCCAGAACAGTAAACAAGCAGAAGTAATGCAGCAGTAGTAACGCAGTAGTACAGTAAATAAGCAGTAGTAACTCAGCAGTATTTAGGAACAAGGCCTAGGGATTACACTTTCACTAGTGGACACTCTCAACATTGATCACATAACAGAATAGATAAATGCATACTCTACACTTTTGTTGGATGATGAACACATTGCGTAGGATTACACGAACCCTCAATGCCGGAGTTAACAAGCTCCACAATAATGCTCATGTTTTAGTAACCTTAAGTGTAAGATAGATCAACAGACTAAACCAAGTACTAGCATAGCATGCACACTCTCACCTTCATGCATATGTAGGAGGAATAGATCACATCAATATTATCATAGCAATAGTTAACTTCATAATCTACAAGAGATCATAATCATAGCATAAACCAAGTACTAACACGGTGCACGCACTGTCACCTTTGCACACATGCAGGAGGAATAAAACTACTTTAATAACACATCACTAGAGTAGCACATAGATAAATTGTGATACAAAACATGCTGCAATCATAAAGAGATATAAATAAGCACCTCACTATGCCATTCAACAGTGAATAAGTATTCTGTGAAATCTAGACTAAGAGACCCACACGGTGCACACACTGTCACCTTTACACACGTGGGACGAGGAGTCTCCGGAGATCACATAAGTAAAACTCACTTGACTGGCATAATGACATCTAGATTACAAGCATCATCATATGAATCTCAATCATGTAAGGCAGCTCATGAGATTATTGTATTGAAGCACATAGGAGAGAGATGAACCACATAGCTACCGGTACAGCCCCGAGCCTCGATGGAGAACTACTCCCTCCTCATGGGAGCAGCAGCGGTGATGAAGATGGCGGTGGAGATGGCAGCGGTGTCGATGGAGAAGCCTTCCGGGGGCACTTCCCCGCTCCGGCAGGGTGCCGGAACAGAGACTCCTGTCCCCCAGATCTTGGCTTCGCGATGGCGGCGGCTCTGGAAGGTTTCTGTGGGTTTCGTCAATCGTGATAGGGTTTTCTGATCCAGGGGCTTTTTATAGGCGGAGAGGCGGCGCAGGAAGGTCGAAGGGGGGCCCACACCCTAGGGGGCGCCCCCCCTTGGCCGCGCCGGGGTGTGGTGTGGGGCCCCCAGGGCTCCCCTCTGATTCTTCCCGGGTGTTCTGGATGCTTCCGATGAAAATAGGAACTTTGGCGTTGATTCCGTCCGATTCCGAGAATATTTCGTTACTAGGATTTCTGAAACCAAAAACAGCAGAAAACAGGAACTGGCACTTCGGCATCTTGTTAATAGGTTAGTTCCAGAAAATGCACGAATATGACATAAAGTGTGCATAAAACATGTAGATAACATCAATAATGTGGCATGGAACATAAGAAATTATCGATACGTTGGAGACGTATCTGTGATGATTTCATTGTGTATCTTGTGGATGATACTCCCACGTCCATTGCAGAGGCATATGCATCTCCAGATGCAGATGACTGGAAAGAAGCTGTCCATAATGAGATGGACTCGATTCTTTCTAATGGAACTTGGGAGCTATCAGAACGACCCCATGGATGCAAGCCTGTGGGCTGCAAATGGGTGTTCAAGAAGAAGCTAAGACCTGATGGTACTATTGAGAAGTACAAGGCGCGGCTTGTAGCTAAAGGCTACACACAGAGAGAAGGCGAAGATTACTTCGACACCTATTCACCTGTCGCTAGACTTACCACCATTCGAGTACTACTGTCCATGGCTGCCTCCTATGGTCTTATCGTTCATCAAATGGACGTAAAGACAGCTTTTCTTAATGGAGAGTTGGAAGAGGAAATCTATATGGATCAGTCTGATGGGTTCGTAGTAAAAGGTGAAGAAAGAAAGGTGTGCAAGTTGCTGAAATCTTTATATGGCCTCGAAACAAGCACCTAAGCAATGGCATGAGAAGTTTGACGGAACTTTGACTTCGTAGGCTTTGTTGTCAATGAGGCTGACAAGTGTGTTTACTATCGCCATGGTGGGGGCGAAGGTGTTATAATATGTTTGTATGTGGATGATATTCTGATCTTTGGTACAAACATGAAAATAATACACGAGGTCAAGTCTTTCTTGTCAAAGTGCTTTGATATGAAAGATCTGGGAGAAGCTGATGTGATTCTGAACATCAAGCTGATTAAGAACGAGAGTGGGATTACTCTAACGCAATCCCATTATGTTGAGAAGATCTTGAGCCGGTTTAACTATATTGATAGCAAGCCTTCTTCAACACCTTATGATCCCAGTGTGACATTACGCAAGAACGTAAGGATTGCCGTAGATCAACTGAGATATTCTTAGATTGTTGGCTCACTCATGTACTTAGCGAGCGCGACTAGACCGGACATCTCTTTTGCTGTTAGCAAGTTGAGTAGGTTCATGTCAAACCCGGGTACTGATCATTGGCATGCACTTGATAGGGTCATGCGCTACCTATGTGGTACAATGAGTTATGGGATTCACTATTCAGGGCACCCAACTGTGCTTGAAGGATATAGTGATTCAAATTGGATCTCTGATGTAGTTGATCTCTACGCCACTAGCGGGTATGTATTTACCTTTGGAGGTGGCGCAGTGTCATGGAGATCTTGCAAGCAAACCATATTGACAAGGTCAACTATGGAAGCAGAACTTACTGCTTTAGACACAACCACTGTTGAATCAGAATGGTTGCGTGAGCTCTTGATGGACATGCCCGTGGTTGAAAAACCTGTTCCGGCAATCCTTTTGAATTGTGACAATCAAACTGTAATTGTCAAAGTGAACAATTCTAAGGATAACGCGAAGTCATCAAGACACGTCAAGAGACGTTTGAAGTCTGTCAGGAAATTGCGAAACTCCGGAGTAATAACTGTTACATATATTCAAACAGACAAAAACCTGGCAGATCCCTTTACAAAGGGACTATCACGTAATGTGATAGAAAGTGCATCTAGGGAGATGGGTTTGAGACCCGTTGATGTTACACCATAATGGTAACCCAACCTTTGTGATCGGAGATCCCGTGAATTAGGACCTGGGAAGAACAAACTAGTGGTTTAATTGAGGAGAGTATTATGTAACCCTCTCTATGTGAAGATGCACAACTCTCAATTGCTGTAAGGCAGGTTGGCAACAAGCCTTAATGTGTTTATGTTGGCTATTTTAGCAATGGTGCTGTCCTACAGAGCATTCTTGAAATAACACACCTATATGAGTCCGATTGTTAAACGTCGCAATCTATGAGATTTGGGTGATCTCTAGTAAACTCATGAAGAGACCACGAAGTATGACGCATATGCTTCACCCGCGGGGTAGGCTACGGCAGCCATGTACTGGTCATGACTTTGAGTGAAACCCTGTTCACGCAAAACTTGCAATTCAAGGCTTAGTCCATTGTTCAAGTGTGAATGGATGTAGCTTAAGGTTCTAGGCGGAAGTTCAACTTAACAGTCTCCGCTGAAACACTGGTATATAAACAAGCAGCGAGTATTGGTAAATCTCTAAATGGGGATTTGAGATCTGGTGGGGGATTGTTGAAATATTGGGACCACATTTGGTGGCCCATACTAGATTTCAGATTTTCCCTATAAATCTCAAAGCCCACATAGTGGAAGCCTTGTGAGTTTGAGCCCAAGTTGGTGGCAGCTCACTAGGGAGTGGCAAGAGGTGGGAAGTTTAGTCCCACATGGAAAGTTGGGAGGAAGTTAGACCACCTTATAAGGTGGGTTGTTCCACCACTAGTAAGTGAGTGTGAAAATGAGTGCTACACGCACGCGCTCCTCCTCCTCCTCGCTCGTCTCGACTCGACTCGACACGTCACGACGCGCGCGCCGCGCTCGTGGTGAGTGGATTGAGCCTCGAGCCGAGACTTTCCTTACTTTTTGCAGCTCAGGAAAACGAACAGAGTCCTAGACGGACGCGTCGCGGTTAGTCGGTTCGGGTCGCTCCCGGATCGTGGGCTATCCGTAACCGACTCGAAACGTTCGTGCGACGTGGGCGTGGCCCACGTTGCCTAGGGTTTCCCGAGCCTATATAATCTCCTGCCCGGCTACCGCGAGAACACATCTAATACACGAGTTAGGGTTTCCACCTCTCTCGCTTGCGCCGCCATCATAGCCTACTCCGGCTCGCGCGCCGACGTGCATCGGCGAACGAGAGAGCAGGTCTCCGGAACCACTCGTCCTTGCGATCCTGTACGGGAGAGGGCGGACTGGGTTTTGGGAAGCGCTGCGCGCGACTGCTCAAGCTCTTCATCACGGGTCGCCTTCCGTCCAAGTCGGGCGGTGCTGCCTACCGTCGTCTTCAACGCCGTCTACTTCGACCCGTCTTCCCTGTCGTCAACAACGTTGTCATCAACAACGTTACTGCTGCGACATCGTCTGCTACACCTCCACCGCCACCTCCACCAGATCGGTACGTGCGACATATCTCGATCTGTTTAGCGATGGATGTTGTACCGTTTGCTCTGCTACTGTTCATGTTGATCACTGCATCTAGTATGTTCGAGTTTCACATGTTAGTAGTTACTTTCGTCATGCTTTATATTCTGGAATTAATCATGAAAATTGTGCCTAATTATCCAACAGAAAATTCGCCCAATCTATCGCTCGATCGATGGCGAGCTGTCTACGGTGGCATGCATGCGCGGAGAAATTTGACACATACCGATGTTCCGTATGGTCGCATGGACGGCGCAGCCTCTGTCGAGGAGCTTCCTGACGAGCCAGGAGCCGATGTAGCCGGCGGCCTCGGCGCGTCGCGCACTGCTCCGATAGCTATATACGAGTGCGGTGAACCACACCCAGCGGATCGACCTGCTTGGTCACGGTGGTAGCTTCGAGGAAATGCTGCAGCACGTACGTGTCAATCTGTCAATCACCACTTATTAGCTTTTTTTTTTAGACAAACCACTTATTAGCTGCACATGAGACTACTCACAAGTCACAAGTGACGTTCGATCGTAGGCCTCGTCTCGCCTCACGACAGCCCGCACGCGGCGCCGTGGCTGAAACGCCAAACAGAAACCCGCGCAGCAAAACGTGCTTGCTCCCGAAAACCACAAACATTTTTTTTTAAACAGAGGCAAAAGTTTTGCCTCATCCATTAATTAAGAAGAAAATGCATAGTTTTTAGGAGAAAATCGGGCGAAAACCATACAACAAGACACCACGGGGCCATGCCCCCACGCGCCACGCCACAAGGGCAAGCCCACACAAACCCACAACTGATATAATCAGACGACACACTCACCCAAGACTGGCTAGCCATCCAACCAAGCCAGAGAGAAGACGCCGTGCCTACTATGAGAGGAGAAGACACGGGACACTCCAACAAAGCTGGAGAAGAACTCCCAGAGAAGTGCGCCAAAACGACCTTGTCGCCCTCGCGACACAAAGTCGATGTCCTCAACACTGCCAAGATGACAAATTCGGAGCCGCCGCTCCGACATACCGCTGCTCCGTCGCGCCCTGCGCGTCCACCAAGGCCACCACCTTCCGGGGCCGCCGCCCCGACGTACCACCGCTCGCTCTCGAGCTGCAACGCCGCACGAACCATACACCCGCAGCCCAAGCTGCACAGGGCAAACAGCCGCAGACCACGGGCATCACACCAACTCATCCGGGGCCGCCGCCCCGACATAACGTCCGACCGTCCCCACTAGGACGCATCCGACCGAGCCGACTGCCCTGCCGCCCACACGGCCAAGGTCGCCACCCAAGTCGTGGCAAGCCGCATCCCCGCACCATAGAGATGTCGCCGCACCGCCTTCCGGGGCCGCCGCCCCGGCTCACAGCCACCTGCCCGAGGCCGCCGCCTCGACATCCTCCAACCCGTCCGACATGGCAACATAGCACAACAAGCAAAACCACCACCGCCGAGAGAAGGTCAAGCGCTCCAAGACGATGCCTCCAAGAAGGGAAGCGACGAGACCGTCGCTGTCGCCCGCACCGGCCGAGGCCAGAGCTTGAGTTTTCACCCGGAGAGCATGAAGCCTTGAATCCAGGAGAGGTAGGAGCCCCACAACGATGCCTTCAAGAAGGGGAACGGTGCCCCGGGGCGTCGCCATCGCCAGCACCGACCAAGTCGGGCAGGGCTTTCACCGGAGCACCATCCTGCCAAGGAGTCCTTCACCGGCGAGGCGCGGTCAAAGCATGCCGGCCAGCATGCCATCGCCGATGCCCACCATCCCCGGCCGCCACCAGCCGCAGCGCGATCCAGTGGCAGCACCCCTGCCCCGCACAGGCCAGATCGGCCACCACCGGCGCCGCCAGGCCGCCGCCGCGCCATCCCCCGCCTCGCCCGCGCCACAGCACCCACCGACGGGCCGCCAGGAAAGGCGCCACCCCGCCTGAAGGCCGCAGCCGTCCGCCCAGACCGGGCCCGTGAGGCCCAGATCGAGCCCACCAGGGCGCGGCCTCCGCCAGGCGTGAGCTGGACTCCCCCTCCGCCGCCAGTCAGCACAGCACGCCACACCGGCCTGGAAACCACCTCGCCTCGCCGCGCCAGCCGCCAGGCCGCCGCCTCTCCGCGCGCAGAGGAGACACCGGGGCGCGCCCAGCATTCCCTTCCGCCTTCGGCAGCAGGGCGCCGCCACCGGTGCCGGCGGCGGCAGCAGCCAGGGGAGGTGGCTATGTGGGGGGTTGCTTGGCCTAGGGTTGGGGCTCTCCGGAGTCGCCCCCGCGCGAGAGCGACCCGGGAGAGAAAGTCTTGTGTCGAAAACCACAAACATGGGTGTGACTATTTCTGAGTAAACTTCGTTACAGAATGTTATTAAGGGGCTGTTTGGATTAGAGCCCCGAGCTGCCCTGCCAAGGCGTTGACTGAGTGGTTTGTTGCCTGTTTGGTTGAACGCCAATAAATTGGCGTGTCCATGCCTACTCCACTTTCCAGTTCATTTCACGCCAACATTTTGGCGAGAAGGGGGCGCATGATTCCTTCGCCAACTTTTTGGCGCGCCCGCGAATTGGCAGGGCGAGCCTTGGCAGCATCCAAACAGACCCTAAATTTCAGTTATAATTCATCCTGTAACTTATTACTGGTATGAATCACGATGCAAAATAAGTGGTGTAAGGGCATCTCCAACCGGGCGACCCATCCCGCGCCCGCGCGTCCGGATGGGTCGAAACGGACAAAACCGCGTCCCAGCGCGCGGACCCATCCCTAAAACGGATGGCCGCGGCGTCCGGGACGACCCAAACCCGGCCCAAATCTTGGACGAGTTTGCGTGGCCGCGGACGCGAAAGGCTGATCGCTCGCGTCCTCCCCTTGTCCGCCCCTGGCCCGCCTGTCTGCCTCCCAAAACACAAGCCCGTCGCACACATCTCCCCACCACTCCGCCGCCACCCACGGACCAGCGATTTGGGAGCGCGTCGACGCCGGCCATCGTCGTCGAGACGCCGGCAAGCGGGGCGGAAGCATAGGTCGAGGTCCCGCGCTGCTTTCGCCGCGTCGTAGCAGAGTCGGAGGACGCCGCCGTCGGCGCTGTTGTCCTCTCACCGTCGCGACACCTCCCGCCGTTCGCAGCTGCGCCGTTTCCGCCGGAGGTGAGCTCTCCTGCACCGTGTTTCCAGACCGCAAGTCGGCTGAGACGGCCATGCCTGCAGGTCCCTACGGAAGCATTTGGATCGCCTCCACCTGCGAGGTGTTCGTTCAAATGCTCGAACTAAAATGTGTCCCTTTTCAGATCATGGTGGACAGCGACGACGAATACTACTTCAAGAACTTCATCGACACGTCGTCAGAAGAGGAGTCCGACGACAATTTTTTCACGGATGATGCGATGCTCATCCACGAGCACATTGTCTCGCAAATCCCCGTGTACTGGGGGTCCTTGCCGGGGCGCGCGGCCGCCTTGGACCGCAAAAGAGAACGCGGCCACGACCAGCTCTACAACGACTACTTCCAACCCAATCCATTGTTCGTGCCGTCCTTGTTTCGCCGTCGTTTTCGGATGACCAGGCCGCTGTTCCGCCGGATAATGGATGGCGTCAAGATCTACGACGACTACTTCTGTGCGAAAGTGGATGCAATTGGCAAGGTAGGCCTCTCTTCGTACCGAAATGCACGGCAGCGATTAGGATGCTCGCATATGACGTTGCCGGTGATTTCGTAGATGAGTACACGCGCATGAGTGAGTCAACCGGCTTGGAATCGATGTACAGGTTCTGCGGAGAGCAGTGATCGGTTCGTTCGGAGAACGAGTACCTCCGGCAACCTAATGCGGAGGACACAGCTCGTCCGTTGTCGATCAACGCTTCCGGGGGTTTTCCTGGGATGCTTGGCAGCATAGACTCGCATGCACTGGGAGTGGAAGAACTGCCCCTTTGGTTGGCAGGGGGCATACAGCGGCCATTCGAGGGGTGCACAGTCATTCTTGAAGCTGTTGCTTCCCATGACACATGGATTTGGCACTCATTCTTCGGAATGGCTGGCTCGCACAATGACATCAATGTGCTGCAGCGCTCTCTGGTGTTTGATAGGCTAGCGTACGGTAAGTCCCCTGATGTGGATTTTGAGATCAATGGCCACCACTACACCAAGGGGTACTACCTTGTTGATGGTATCTATCCACCTTGGGCTACACTCGTGAAGACAATCCGAAACCCCAAATCAGAGCAGGAGGCAAGGTTTGCCAAAGAGCAGGAGGCAGCCCGGAAAGATGTCGAGCGGGCGTTTGGCATCCTCCAAGCTCGTTGGGCTATCGTCGGACACCCCGCCGAGCCCGGGATGTGCAAACTCGTGGGAGGTGATGACCGCTTGTGTAATCCGATGTCTACGGGAGCTTCTATTCTTGTAGACGGTGTTGGGCCTCCAAGAGCGAGAGGTTTGTAGAACGGCAGCAAGTTTCCCTTAAGTGGATACCCAAGGTTTATCGAACTCGGGGAGGAAGAGGTCAAAGATATCCCTCTCATGCAACCACTGCAACCACAAAGCAAGAAGTCTCTTGTGTCCCCAACACACCTAATAGGTGCACTAGTTCGGCGAAGAGATAGTGAAATACAGGTGGTATGAATAAGTAGTAGCAACGGCAACGACACCAGAAAAGTGCTTTGCCCGGGACGAGTAAACAAGCGGTAGTAATGTAGCGGTAGTAACGCGAGTAGAACAGGTAAACAAGCAGCGATAGCGATATTTAGGAACAAGGCCTAGGGATTAGACTTTCACTAGTGGACACTCTCAACATTGATCACATAACGAACGAGATAAATGCATACTCTACACTTTTGTTGGATGATGAACATATTGCGTAGGATTACACGAACCCTCAATGCCGGAGTTAACAAGCTCCACAATAATGCTCATGTTTAAGTAACCTTTAGTGTAAGATAGATCAACGAGACTAAACCAAGTACTAGCATAGCATGCACACTTGTCACCTTCATGCATATGTAGGAGGAATAGATCACATCAATATTATCATAGCAATAGTTAACTTCGCAATCTACAAGAGATCATGATCATAGCATAAACCAAGTACTAACACGATGCACGCACTGTCACCTTTGCACACATGCAGGAGGAATAAACTATTTTAATAACAAATCACTAGAGTAGCACATGGATAAATTGTGATACAAAACATGCTGCAATCTTAAAGAGATATAAATAAGCACCTCACTATGCCATTCAACATTGAGTAAGTATTCTGTGAAATATGGCCTAAGAGACCCACACGGTGCACACACTGTCACCTTTACACACGTGGGACAAGGAGTCTCCGGAGATCACATAAGTAAAACTCACTTGACTAGCATAATGACATCTAGATTACAAGCATCATCATATGAATCTCAATCATGTAGGGCAGCTCATGAGATTATTGTATTGAAACACATAGGAGAGAGATGAACCACATAGCTACCGGTACAGCCCCGAGCCTCGATGGAGAACTACTCCCTCCTCATGGGAGCAGACGGCGGTGATGAAGATGGCGGTGGAGATGGCAGCGGTGTCGATGGAGAAACCTTCCGGGGGCACTTCCCCGCTCCGGCAGGGTGCCGGAACGGAGACTCCTGTCCCCCGGATCTTGGCTTCGCGATGGCGGCGGCTGCGGAAGGTTTTCCGTATCGTGGTTCTTCGTATCGGGGTTTTCGATCCGGGGGCTTTATATAGGCGAAGAGGCGGCGCGGGAGGGCTGACGGGGGGCCGGACTACGGGGCGGCGCGGCCCCCCTCCGGCCGCGCCGGCCGTGGTTTGGTGGGCCTGTGGCCCCCTCGACTTCTACGGTGTGTTCTGGATGCTTCCGGGATTCTAAGATCTTTGGCGTTGATTTCGTCCGATTCCGAGAATATTTCGTTACTAGGATTTCTGAAACCAAAAACAGCGAGAAAACGAGGAACCGGCACTTCGGCATCTTGTTAATAGGTTAGTTCCGGAAAATGCACGAATATGACATAAAGTGTGCATAAAACATGTAGGTATCATCAATAATGTGGCATGGAACACAAGAAATTATCGATACGTCGGAGACGTATCAGCATCCCCAAGCTTAGTTCTGCTCGTCCCGAGCAGGTAAAACGATAACAAAGATAATTTCTGGAGTGACATGCCATCATAAATTTGATCATATTGTTTGTAAAGCATATGTAGTGAATGCAGCGATCAAAACAATGTATATGACATGGGTAAACAACTGAATCATAAAGCAAAGACTTTTCATGAATAGCACTTCAAGACAAGCATCAATAAGTCTTGCATAAGAGTTAACTCATAAAGCAATAATTCAAAGTAAAGGTATTGAAGCAACACAAAGGAAGATGAAGTTTCAGCGGTTGCTTTCAACTTATAACATGTATATCTCATGGATAATTGTCAATGCAAAGCAATATAACAAATGCAATATGCAAATATGTAAGAATCAATGCACGAGTTCACACAAGTGTTTGCTTCTTGAGATGGAGAGAAATAGGTGAACTGACTCAACAATAAAAGTAAAAGAATGGTCCTCCATAGAGGAAAAGCATCGATTGCTATATTTGTGCTAGAGCTTTGATTTTGAAAACATAAAGAGAGCATAAAAATAAAGTTTTGAGAGGTGTATGTTGTTGTCAACGAATGGTAGCGGGTACTCTAACCCCTTGCCGGACAAACCTTCAAAGAGCGGCTCCCATTTTATTTTATTTTTGGGTGGCACTCCTTCCAACCTTTCTTTCACAAACCATGGCTAACCGAATCCTCGGGTGCCTGCCAACAATCTCATACCATGAAGGAGTGCCTTTTTATTTTAGTTTTATTATGATGACACTCCTCCCAACCTTTGCTTACACAAGCCATGGCTAACCGAATCCTTCGGGTGCCGTCCAACAATCACAAACCATGGAGGAGTGTCTATTTTTGTTAATTAATTTGGGACTGGGAATCCCATTGCCAGCTCTTTTTGCAAAATTATTGGATAAGCGGATGTAGCCACTAGTCCATTGGTGAAAGTTGCCCAACAAGATTGAAAGATAAACACCACATACTTCCTCATGAGCTATAAAACATTGACACAAATAAGAGGTAATAAATTTTGAATTGTTTAAAGGTAGCACTCAAGCAATTTACTTTGGAATGGCAGGAAATACCATGTAGTAGGTAGGTATGGTGGACACAAATGGCATAGTGTTGTTTGGCTCAAGGATTTGGATGCATGAGAAGTATTCCCTCTCGATACAAGGTTTAGGCTAGCAAGGTTGTTTGAAACAAACACAAGTATGAACTAGCACAGCAAAACTTACATAAAACACATATTGAAACATTATAAGACTCTACACCGTCTTCCTTGTTGTTCAAAACTCAATACTAGAAATTATCTAGACTTTAGAGAGACCAATTATGCAAACCAAATTTTAGCATGCTCTATGTATTCTTCACTAATAGGTGCAAAGTATATGATGCAAGAGCTTAAACATGAGCACAACAATTGCCAAGTATCACATTACCCAAGACATTATAGCAATTACTACATGTATCATTTTCCAATTCCAACCATATAACAATTTAACGAAGAGGAAACTTCGCCATGAATATTATGAGCTAAGAACAAATGTGTTCATACGAACCAGCGGAGCGTGTCTCTCTCCCACACAAGCATGATGTAATCCAATTTATTCAAACACAAACAAAAATAGAAACAAACAAACAGACGCTCCAAGTAAAGCACATAAGATGTGACCGAATAAAAATATAGTTTCAGGGGAGGAACCTGATAATGTTGTCGATGAAGAAGGGGATGCCTTGGGCATCCCCAAGCTTAGACGCTTGAGTCTTCTTAGAATATGCAGGGGTGAACCACCGGGGCATCCCCAAGCTTAGAGCTTTCACTCTTCTTGATCATAGTATATCATACTCCTCTCTTGATCCTTGAAAACTTCCTCCACACCAAACTCGAAACAACTCATTAGAGGGTTAGTGGACAATAAAAATTAACATGTTCAGAGGTGACACAATCATTCTTAACACTTCTGGACATTGCATAAAGCTACTGGACATTAATGGATCAAAGAAATTCATCCAACATAGCAAAAGAGGCAATGCGAAATAAAAGGCAGAATCTGTCAAAACAGAACAGTCCGCAAAGATGGATTTTATTAGGCCACCAGACTTGCTCAAATGAAAATGCTCAAATTGAATGAAAGTTGCGTACATATCTGAGGATCACTCACGTAAATTGGCATAATTTTCTGAGTTACCTACAGAGAATTAGACCCAGATTCGTGACAGCAAAGAAATCTGTTTCTGCGCAGTAATCCAAATCTAGTACTTACTTTACTATCAAAGACTTTACTTGGCACAACAAAACACAAAACTAAGATAAGGAGAGGTTGCTACAGTAGTAAACAACTTCCAAGACACAAATATAAAACAAAGTACTGTAGCAAAATAACACATGGGTTATCTCCCAAGAAGTTCTTTCTTTTTAGCCGTTAAGATGGGCTCAGCAGTTTTAATGATGCACTCGCAAAAGATAGTATGTGAAGCAAAAGAGAGCATCAAGAGGCAAATTCAAAACACATTTAAGTCTAACATGCTTCCTATGCATAGGAATCTTGTAAATAAACAAGTTCATGAGGAGCAAAGTAACCAGCATATGAAGATAAAACAAGTGTAGCATCAAAAATTTCAGCACATAGAGAGGCATTTTAGTAACATGAAAATTTCTACAACCATATTTTCCTCTCTCATAATAACTTTCAGTAGCATCATGAGCAAACTCAACAATATAACTATCACATAAAGCATTCTTATCATGAGTCTCATGCATAAAATTATTACTCTCCACATAAGCATAATCAATTTTATTAGTTGTAGTGGGAGCAAATTCAACAAAGTAGCTATCATTATTATTCTCATCAAGTGTAGGAGGCATAGTATAATAACAACAAAATTTACTCTCCATAGTAGGTGGCGCCAAAAGACCACTATTATAATCATCACAAATAGGAGGCAAAGTATCATCAAAGAAAATTTTCTCCTCAATGCTTGGGGGACTAAAAATATCATGAAAACCAGCTTCCCCAAGCTTAGAACTTTCTATATTATTATCAACAATGGTGTTCAAAGCGTTCATACTAATATTACTACCGAGCATGCAAATAAGATTCCATAGGTTTTTTAATTTTCGCATCAAACAATCCATGTTTTAAATCAGGAAATAGAATAAGAAGCTCACTCTTGTACATTATGCCAAACTAGTGTAAACAAGAAACAACAAGATGCAATTGCAGGATCTAAAGGAAATAGCTTTGAGCACACACACAACGGCGCCGAGAAAAATACTTTACCCGAGACCGTAGTATGAGTGCCTTTTTACCTTTCCTCCTCGGCAACGGCGCCGGAAAAGTGCTTGATGTCTACGGGAGCTTCTATTCTTGTAGACAGTGTTGGGCCTCCAAGAGCGAGAGGTTTGTAGAACAGCGAGCAAGTTTCCCTTAAGTGGATACCCAAGGTTTATCGAACTCGGGGAGGAAGAGGTCAAAGATATCCCTCTCATGCAACCACTGCAACCACAAAGCAAGAAGTCTCTTGTGTCCCCAACACACCTAATAGGTGCACTAGTTCGGCGAAGAGATAGTGAAATACAGGTGGTATGAATAAGTAGTAGCAACGGCAACGACACCGGAAAAGTGCTTTGCCCGGGACGATAAACAAGCAGTAGTAATGTAGCAGTAGTAACGCAATGAGAACGAGTAAACAAGCAGCGATAGCGATATTTAGGAACAAGGCCTAGGGATTAGACTTTCACTAGTGGACACTCTCAACATTGATCACATAACGGAACGGATAAATGCATACTCTACACTTTTGTTGGATGATGAACACATTGCGTAGGATTACACGAACCCTCAATGCCGGAGTTAACAAGCTCCACAATAATGCTCATGTTTAAGTAACCTTTAGTGTAAGATAGATCAACGAGACTAAACCAAGTACTAGCATAGCATGCACACTCGTCACCTTCATGCATATGTAGGAGGAATAGATCACATCATTATTATCATAGCAATAGTTAACTTCGCAATCTACAAGAGATCATGATCATAGCATAAACCAAGTACTAACACGGTGCACGCACTGTCACCTTTGCACACATGCAGGAGGAATAAACTATTTTAATAACAAATCACTAGAGTAGCACATGGATAAATTGTGATACAAAACATGCTGCAATCTTAAAGAGATATAAATAAGCACCTCACTATGCCATTCAACATTGAGTAAGTATTCTGTGAAATATGGCCTAAGAGACCCACACGGTGCACACACTGTCACCTTTACACACGTGGGACAAGGAGTCTCCGGAGATCACATAAGTAAAACTCACTTGACTAGCATAATGACATCTAGATTACAAGCATCATCATATGAATCTCAATCATGTAGGGCAGCTCATGAGATTATTGTATTGAAACACATAGGAGAGAGATGAACCACATAGCTACCGGTACAGCCCCGAGCCTCGATGGAGAACTACTCCCTCCTCATGGGAGCAGCAGCGGTGATGAAGATGGCGGTGGAGATGGCAGCGGTGTCGATGGAGAAACCTTCCGGGGGACTTCCCCGCTCCGGCGGGGTGCCGGAACGGAGACTCCTGTCCCCCGGATCTTGGCTTCGCGATGGCGGCGGCTCGGAAGGTTTTCCGTATCGTGGTTCTTCGTATCGGGGTTTTCGATCCAGGGGCTTTATATAGGCGAAGAGGCGGCGCGGAGAGGGCTGACGGGGGGCCGGACTACGGGCGGCGCGGCCCCCCTCCGGCCGCGCCAGCCTGTAGTTTGGTGGGCCTGTGGCCCCCCTCGACTTCTCCGGTGTGTTCCGGATGCTTCCGGGGATTCTAAGATCTTTGGCGTTGATTTCGTCCGATTCGAGAATATTTCGTTACTAGGATTTCTGAAACCAAAAACAGCAGAAAACGAGGAACTGGCACTTCGGCATCTTGTTAATAGGTTAGTTCCAGAAAATGCACGAATATGACATAAAGTGTGCATAAAACATGTAGGTATCATCAATAATGTGGCATGGAACACAAGAAATTATCGATACGTCGGAGACGTATCATAATCATGCATAACATGATTGTTGAGGTAGAGCGGGATGATTCACTCTTTGATAATAACTGGGAAGGCCAAGGAGAGTTGGTTACTCCTCAAGGTGCTCCAGCATCATTCCAGGACATTCTTCATGCGCACCATGAAATTCGAGATCTAGCTGTACACAACCAGCTTCAGGGCCGATTTGGTCGAGCACATGTGGCAGCATGTAGGCAACAATGCTGCAAACAACAATGAGGAAGGAAATCCTGAAGCCTAGAGCATTTGTATCGTTTTTTCATTTTATTTGAATAATACTTTATCCTTGATTACATGGACTATGTAATGTGTAATACATTTTGAGCATTTGAACTATTTTATATATTTTATATAATATTTTTTTGCGTTTTTCTAGTGAATTTACAAGAAAAACATACCATAGGGCGCCGCGACCCAAATCTGCCGCGTTGGGCGCAGCGCGCGACCCAAACGGACGCGCGGACGCGGGGCTCCGTCCGCGCGTCCGCTCGGCCACGCAAACGGCCCAAAACGGACGGCCCAGCGCGTCCGTTTGGGTCGCCCGGTTGGAGATGCCCTAAAGCTTAACTTAGCACAATGTAGGCACCTCCATAAGTAGCTCGCGGTTCTCCACACGTCGTAGAGACAGCCATTAACGAAGCATAAACTGTGCACGGTAGATAACCTACATAAGAGATGAATTTTATCGTTAAAAATCTTGTCATTTTTACATAGCCACAGCACCCGATAATGACAAGCCCTACCATCCTAATAAGTAACTTAAACTTGTTTTTAACACCATTTAGCAACGCTACATGGTGGATATGAGGTAGATTCTATTTCGATGACTGACTATATAGACCTAGCAGAATTTCACTAGAAGAATAAGTGATTAATAGTTTTGTCATCGTGATAGACACACAATTAGTACTTTCATGCCAATTGTGTTTGACAGGGTTATCCTTTGGGAGGATTACACCTTTTCGAAGGTCCCACATACAAAAAAGTTTTTTGTGGAATTCTTATTTTCCAAATTTTCCAGTTTTTATTAGCTGTCACTTCTCGCTGGGCTAATGCTATGCACATTGATTTTATAGACAATTTACCATTTTCATGTAGGTTCCATCACCAGACCATTTAGAACTATGAACCAAAGACAAGCGTCGTAACAAATCATGACATGATTCAAGCCTAGGACCAACGAGATTTTGTCTGGACGTCACATTTGGTAAGAAGGATTCCGTCATCTTGGCGATTGTATCAACTTTAGGACACACAACATTGTACAGAGCTGAATACTGGTTGCGGAGTGTAGCATTACCCAGCCACATATCCTCCGAGAACCGTATCTTCGAACCATATGAAATATATCATATGAATGCCATAAGACCAACTAAGAAGTGAGAATCACCACGTTTCCAATAAACTTGGAACAATGCACGAGAGTCAATATATTTTCCTTTAAGGAGAGTTTTTCATACTCCTTCTGCACTAAGCAACTTAAAAAGCCATTTAGCAAGAAGTGAACTACTCTCATGAACCCCTACGCCACTTTGATCCTTAGGATGGCACACTACACTTTGTGTAGCCAATAGATATTTATTTTCTCATTATCTTGTTGCTAAAAGAATCTTGATCGAAATAATCCAATCTTTGTAAGACTCCTGTAGGAAGTTGAAAGAAATAAATCATGTAAAATACCGTGTTGGTTAGTACAGAACTGATGAGAACTAATGTTTCGTCGAGGGATAGTAATTTTCCTTTCCAACTACTTAATCTCTTATGCAATCTTTTCTTGATGTGTTTTCATTCTGCATTTTAAGTCACCGATAATAAATTGAAATACCCAAATAGCTGATCAGAAACATGACTTGTGCATAAGTGGCGGCATCATCTTCTGCCTTGCCAAAGAAAAACAATTTACTTTTGTGCAAGTTTATTTTAGTCCCGAAAGTTGCTCCTATGCTGATAAAATTAATTGCAGATTTCTTACTTTTGCAAAGTCATGTTCCATAAAAATAGTTCGTGCCATTAGCATATTGAAGGATAGGCATTCCACCATCAACAACACGCGGTACTACACCTTCAATTTGGCCATCGTGTTTTATGTGCTTTATAATCATCATTAATGTATAAGCCAGTATATTAAATAGCATAATGATAATGGACCACCTTGTCTTAATTAATTTTTTGAAGTATCTACCAATATTATTATTGAATTTAACTACAATAGTTCCCCCGAAAAGAAAACTATAGGTTTGGTTGTGCCACTGATCAAAGAAGCCTTTCATTCTAAGAGTATGTTGGGGAAAACATTATATATTATCCATGTCGCTATCCGTGAATTCAAATATCCAGATGTCTATAAACTATTTATTCCTAACTAATACAGTGGCCCTTGCAAATGCGAGGGCATCATCTTTAATTTTTATAAAAGTAATACTCCGTCTGATCCATAATTAGTGTCGTGGTTTTAGTTTATTTTTAGTGAAATTTAAATTAAAACCATGACACTTACTATGCATCGGAGGAAATAATATTTATTAATTATCTTGTACACATGGAATTTTCTCCTACTATCTTTATGTAAAATAAAGATGGTTCAGAAATTGAGAGGTCATTTTCTTATATTCTTATGTATTTGTAAACGAAATATGTAAAATTTTCTAGAAAATCTATGGGCAATTGTATGTGCTATTAGAATTAATATGGCTCTAGTCACAACAATTTTCTTGGTCAATACAAAACATGGAAAACTTAATTTAATCAGCCTTAATTTGTGGGAGTATAATTACTATCATTTCAATGCTAAATGTGAAATGGTGATATTCAACCATAAATGTTAACATGAAATTTACCACCCTCTACTGCTCTAAATCAAACTTAATATCTTAAGAAATAATCTTAAATTTGAAAAGCGTGCGTATTTTAACTCTTGTTTCCAAGGTGTACATATTAGGTTTATACACCGTTGGCAAAAATATGTTTGGACTCAACTGTGGGACTTGCGGTGAAATTTATGGATGAAATAAAGATGTGAGGAATTTGTATGGATTATCAAATAGGATCTAAAGAAGACTTTAGTTCCGATGGTTTTGATTTCATCGAGTTGTGATCATTTCAGTTGCAAAACCCTTGTAGTTAATTTATTCAAGTTGCTTGATCTATTTAATGTAATCGAAATGAGCTTAGTTTCATAGGATTTAATGTAATCGAAATGAGCTTAGTTTCATAGGATTAGTGCTTTTATAATGCAAGGCTATTATGAACTTTTGACCTTGCGGTTTCCGGTATAAGGAGCTATGATTTGTATAGATTTTAAACATTAGGTTAAGACAGGATGAGGTAGAATAAGGTAAGAATAGAAATGATGTTGTTGGGGCGGATTGATCATGTCCAAAATAATTATGCAGCTCAGAATTTAACCAAATCTGGAGATGGGCCGTGTTTAAATGGGCTTAGAAGATATACATGGAAGATATTTCCGAACCGGCCTTGTATAAGAAGTTTGGGCAAGATTGCCCGTGAAATCTGTAAATATAGTAGGATACGTGTCGGTTAGAATTAAGAGATAGAGTTTAGCTCGTACACGGTTGGGTTTATTCCCAAGTTAGAGAGTCTACGGACTATAAATATGTATCTAGGGTTATTGAGAAAGGAGGACGATCACGTTCACAACAAATCAATCTAGGCGCATCGCCACCCTTTGTTTCGAGGGTTTCTCCCGGGTAAGCAACATGCTGCCTAGATCGTATCTTGCGATCTAGGCAGTATCGTTTTATTCGTTTTTGGTGTTGCTCGTGCTGAAGCCTTTTTTGATGGCGAGCAACACCCTTATCTTAGGTGTTTTGGGGTTGATCACAATGCTTTCACGATGCACTTGTTTAGCTACACTTCCCCTCGATATCTAGCTGCCCTTACACCTATTTTAGGTGTAAGGGCAGCACCTTGCTTGTTCATTATTTAGTAGATCTAATCCGTTATAGTTGCTCCTTGTTCTTCAAGGATTGGTTTGATATCCGTATGGTTAGGCCTTATAAACGGGTTGAAGGATCCGGTAGTGCGTAAAGTGTGGTCTACTAAGCTCTAGAGGGATTGTTCCGGGGATCAACTTCATGTTGGTTTTTAGGCCTCTTTGGTGCTGGTTTTCTATCATCTTACGTATCTGTTAGGCTCAATTACGCATAGGATGTTCCGATTATACGGTGAAAACCCTAGACTATCGTAGATTAGCTTAGCTTGATATTGATAAAGCATGATTCCCATGTCCTTATAAATCTAACATGAACCGTGGGGCAATCGGCTCTTTGAGCCGATCCACAGAACAACTTAAGAGCCGATCGAAGCTCGTATTTAATGTTTACGTGTTTGCCATGCAGGAAACTAGTCGAAGCAATCCATCACCTTCCTGACCAGGTATAGGTCAGGTGGCACGCCTCGTAAGCACCAGGACGCGTGTGCCAGAAGGCATTGCGGGCCGTCGCCCGAGGGACCAGGGTCAGCCGCAATCCTGGGAGCCTCCCGGCTCTACTGTGTTGCCCGTCGCTGCTCGCCGGTGGGTTTCTGACCGCAACAGCAGCACATGTGTTAATTGATGGTTAGGAAAGATAAATTAAGAAGAAAGTTGTTATTTCTTCCTAAAGGATGTGCTTCGTGTTAATTCAATTTTATTCACGAGTCTTAATCCTACCGTTCTAAGAATAGTTTTTTATCAAAGGTCATATCAAAGTTTTCAAAACTTGGCATGATGAACTATTCCTGAATCATCAACTCGGCTACAACTTCAATCACTTTGACAAGTTATATCAAAAGTTATAAATTTACCCAGATTTTACATGCATGATTGATTGCAATGCACATATTTATTTTTTTATTGTTTATATCCTCTAAACCTGGCATATTACACCTTCCGATCATGAGAGTTGAGGATTCCGGCGGCTGCTCGCACGCTATTACCTTCTTCTTTCTTTTACGTGGTCGCGCTATATTTTCAAACAAAAGTGCATACGAGAGAGAGAGTGGAAAAGGAGCCTTTTTTCATTCTACTACGAAAGGTTATTTTCATAATGGCATAGATTGGTAATATTTTTAACTTACGTCGAACGGAATATCTAATGGTTGTTGTTTAATTTTTATTACCTAAATCAAGGGCTAGATGTTTCTATTTATTGTGAAATTTCCTAGCATTATTCTTCTTTTCTTGTTAACCCCTAATATAATTCTAATAATATATAAATAGATGGATTTTTTTGTTTTGTTATTCTTGGGTGGATCAACTCATTTTATCGATACGACTCTTTCAAGTATTAAGGAATGAGAACAATGTAAATAGTTCGGTACGGGGCATGTACAATGCACCATACCCACGTTCGGTTGATATTTCACTTACAGCCTTGGATTTTACTAAAATAAACAGGTTGTCCATACTCTTCCTCTCCCATAATTTAATCCAACCTTTCGTTTATTTTACGAACTAAGAAATGATATATATTTTAAATTTCGCACCATCTATCCGTCTCCATGGGCTTTGGCAAACAAGATCAATGTCTAGTATTTTTGAAATTTAAAATTTTCAGATGTTGAAACTTGACCAAAAATATTATGAGACTTCTTGTTGACATTCTTCTATTTATGTAGCCTTTATAAAGTTTTAAATGTGGTTTCATGATTCCTTCAAACTTTCGTACAAGTTTCAGTTGAATTTTGCAGTGGTTCGAGTTGACTTGGATGACCATGGGAAACATGAACAAAACTCTGTGTAACAAACATACATACATATGTACATACATGCATACATATAGACAAACAAAAAAGCAAACAAATGCCTCATAAACATGTAAGAAACCCAAGTAAAATATGTGTAAATGGTAACAAAATTTGTGAAATTCTCAAGCATTTACAAAACTCATGCTAAATATGCTTAAATGTTACAGAAAATGTAACCAAAAAAACATTATATATTGTAATACAAAGAACTTGTTTAAATCATCACAGTTCTTATGATTTTTTTGGTAAGTTCTACACAACTATAGGTGAAATTATTTTTGTGCAATCCATATGAAACCGCATTTTAGGCTTAAATAGCATGACTGCAAGGGAGTTAGTGCACGGTATATACATCAGTCATCCCTCTTTGCATCTAGACCCAGTTTGTACATCTAAAATGTCTAGTGTGTTCCATATGCCACCGAAATATCTAGCCACCCCTTAATTTTATTTCTTTATTATTTCTATCATTCATACTATTCTTATTATGTTGAATTATTTTGCCTTTGCATGCAGGTCAACTAAGAGATGATTGTTTAAACGCAGTCAAAGCGCAAGTGTTCCAGTATCTCGCTAAATGAACCATCTTTACTTGAGTTTTTTATCAGTTGATTTGCAAGTGTCACCTACTTCGAAGTTGACTGCCACTATTCTAGTTCTAAGTTAACAATCTTAAATGGTGATTCTTATTTAGCTACGGCATTTTATAAACTGTGTGCAACTTGATCAATTCAGAAATGGTTGTTTTTCCAACGATGGACTTAGTGAAAGAAATCTTTATTTATTTATCTTTGGTCAGTACAGGTGACCAACCTAATATTAATCACAAGAACATGAACACATAATGTCTAAAGGTTACATAGTGGCAACCAGGGAAAAGTTCAAATGAAGGCTGAGCTACACCTAGCCCTTTATTTACAAACACTCAGAATTCATGATTCAAAATTTTAAAAAATTCGAATCAAAATTTTGCAGATAGCTACAATGAGTAAAATCTCAATACAAACTACTTCATATTTAGGCTACACAAAAATAAGAAATTGTGACAAATTTTATAGTGAATAGTGCATGTTTCAAGACTGTAAAGTATGTCAGATTTTGTCAATTTCGTGTAGCTTAAAATACAAATTAATTTGCATTAATATTTAACACCATTGTAACATACATCATTGGCTATCTTCAGAATTTTATTTCCATTTTTTTAAAACTTTAAAATACGAATTTTGAGTGTTTGAAAATAAAGAGCTCGGTCTCCAAAACGCCACACTCTACTCCCGGAAACCACAAACGTAGCTTGAGCCACATCTAGCTCTTTTTTGAAATATTCAAAAATAATACTTTAAAGTTTTTTAAAAACTGAGAATAAATCTAGCACTAACAGACGGTGGCATGGCAATGTTATGCATCAGAGCAATCCCAGCCTCTTGCCGCACTCCAGGCTGCCATCTAGCACCTCCTCTGCCCCGTACTTATACTTGAACCCCAGCTCCACAAGCTTCTTTGTATTAGCTTGCACTCTCACTCCCTCTCCCACCACCCTAATCCACACGCAAAAAGTACATAGCACGTATTAATCACAACGCATCGAGATAACCAAATTCAAACATTCAGTTAAAGAACATACTCTTTGATCATCAGCTTGAGCTGCGGGTGCTTGCCAGCGTAGTGCTCCAGAATATCCTGCATGTTGGGGTACGCCGCGGCGCAGAGGTATCGGCCGCCGGCGATGTCCGTGAAGCGCTCCATGCAGAAAATGTGCGCCTCGCAGACGTCGTCGACATGAACCAGTGGCACGGAGCCGAGGAGGGACTGCAGGAACCTTAGGTTCTTGTGGTAAACCTCGACGCCGGTGAGAGGCGACAGCATGGTGTTCATGCTGTCAGGGGTGTAGGGCAGGATGGTGTCTCCTCCGACGAGGCCGCATAGCAGGACGACGACGTCGAATGACCTCGCCGTGGTGGATGAAGAGGAGTCGTTGTACTTGAGTAGCTCCTTGTCAGAGAGGGTCTTGGAGGATACATAAGCCTGCACGCGTGCAAGTCAACATGGCCGTTCAATATTCAGCTATTGCGTGGCTAGGGCTCGGATTCTTCAATCAATGTACTATACATACTTGGAAACTCCCACGGTCTTCGCGTTATAATTTTAGTCAAAATATATAAAGTTTGAAAATATATAAAAATATCAATAAACGCCTATTTGACTTTCAGGGTGCAGCAAAGTTATTTTGCACCCAGCATATTTTTATGTTGTTACATTCGTAAATTTATGTTTTTACATCCAATCAATTACATTCATATTGACTCACAACAAAATGTCGATATAAAAACGCACCATATGAGTCATTACATTGTAAAAAACACCAAAAATATGTATTGTACGTCGTATTTTTTACGTCACATAGACAAACAAAATTATGCCATGCCTATTTTTTATTTTTTTCTACTCAACTTAAAAGTAAGGCAAAATTTACGTGACGTTAAAATTATTTACGATTGCGAAGATACAGGGTGAGTGTATAATAACTATTTTCTCCATTCTGGGGGTCAAATAGCGCGACTCTATGACTATAATGCCAACTACATATAAGATGAAAATATACTTTATAATACAATAAAATTATTTTATATTATAGATTTTAAGATTTATTTTGTAAATATGTACTTAAAGTTTTACAAAGTTTGACATTGACTACGAAGTAATTGTGTACAGATGGAGTATGCACCAGTACATATAACACTATGCAACCCTTGAGATTTATTTACTCTGAGACTTGATTTATAATAATGCAGTAAAAGACTATATGCATCAATTAAAGTAGAGGCCGAAGCTATGGTTTCACCTTTTGAAAAACAAAAGTACTAATAATGTTTTCATTTTTTTCAGAGCCTTGTCCAAGAATTAATGAAAACACTCACGTCCAAGAATTCGTTGCTGTGACCATAGGGAACAACAAGCGGCGTCCAGCAGGATTCGCTCATAAACTCTTTGTAGCCCTCGCCATCCTCCCTGAGCGGCGCCGAGGCCACGACAGAGCCTGTGTGGATGACACGCCTCACCGTTTTCGACCGTTCGCATTGTTCTAGGATAGCATGTGTCGCGTCCACGATTGCCTCCGTTGTGTCTTTGTACTGCGGAATCAACACAAAGATGAAAATAGATGGCATAGTCAGTTAGAGATAAATGTGCCGAATTTACTTCATTGCTAAGAAACGAAGTTGCAGGTCGTGATATGATGCACGGTAAAGATATGATGCACGGCAACGATGGAAGAGAGCGCACGGTAAAGAAAGTTGCATGTCAAAGGACCAACACAGCGCACGACAAAGATAGGCTGCACAGCAAGGCCATCTACGTCGCCGTGCACGTCTTTGCCTAGTGTTTTTAACAAACGCACGACAAAGTAAGTCTTTGCCTAGTGCTTTTAACAAACGGACGGCAAAGCAAGCCTTTGTCTAATGTAAGCGCACGGCAAAGATGTAAAAATTATATTTCTTCTCGGCTCAAAGGCGGCGTGGCGTGGTATAGTTATCAACAAACGAACACTTAGCCTAGTGGCAAGGTTGGACGCTTTTCCCACTTTGCATACTAGGTTCAAATCTTAGACCACCCAGTTCGGATCTTTTTTTTAGATAAAACATGTTTGGCACACGGTCCCCTACGAAAAGTTTTTAGATAAAACATGTTTGGCACACGGCCCCCTAGATATAAAAAATAGATGAATTTTTTTCCTTTAGTTTGGGTTTCAAAGGGGAAACAAAGACCTTGCAGACCGCTCAAATCTATTTTTTACGTTTATAGGCACATAATGCACAAATGATAAGTGAAAGTGCATAAGTTGCATAAGTTGCATATTTATGACTGAACCTTAATTTTGCAACCTTTTTGTTTTAACCTTGATGTGATTATACGTTTTAGGGTTCATCTCTGTTTTCCTTATTCCCACGAATCTCACACCTAGTTTCATAAGATTCCAATGTTTTTACAACACTCTGTTTTGGAGCGCGCATGCGGTCCTATTATGGTGGATCTTTTTCCGTGTTTCTTCGTTTTGAAATTGATAGAGGCCAGCTATCCATCTGTTCGTGATTAATCGGCCCAAGCAGAATGCACTTATCAATAGTGCCAGCCATTCAACGTGAAAGTATGTACTACCTCCATCTTAAAGTTTAAGGCTTTTGTTTTTTTGAAAGTCAAATCAAATAAAGTTTGACCAAATTTTTGGAAAAACCTTCAACAAATATATAGTAATACTTTGTAAATACCATATGAAAATATATTTCATTATATATCCAATAATATTAATTTCGTATTTTACATGTTAATAATTATTAATAAGAACTTAATCTAACTTAACATAGTTTAACTTTCTAAAAATAATATAATCCTTAATTTTTGCATGGAGGTAGTACAGACTAGCTAACTTGCCTCGTAACAACTCGGTCGATTTAATCAGAACCTCCGAGGTGTATAAGCTAAGAAGATCAATGAGAACTGAACTACGAAAATCCAAAGAGAAACGGACCATGTACGACCATGCACGCAGCACGCGGTTGATTCGGTGTGTAAGAGCATCAACGTTGAAATAACTAGTTTAGCACGTGAGAGGTGCAAATTGATGCTTCAACAGCTGCTGCAATCGGTACTATAAAGTGAAGCGCGCTGTAAAAGGTTATCTCGTGCACTATATCTACCGCGCCGAAAAAAGCACGGGGTACAAATCACGCGTAGAAAGAACTACCTAGTTTTACAGCTCCAAAATTTAGAGCTTCTATCGGAGGTGAACATGGTCTCACGCGCGATACATGGATGGAGTGCGCTGTAAAGTGTTTTTACAGCGTCAAAATTTAGCGTGATTGTTGGAGATGCTCAAGCAAAGCTCTTCGCTCGAGAAACCGACCGGACGATGGAGCTATGCATTGAAGTGCAGTGGCGCTAGCAAATGCACGACAAAAGCTATGGGTGCTTTTGTTAATATGCATGAAAGTTTGTAGACTGCATCGGGATAGAAAGATCTTTTTTCGTGGGCTACCTTACAGGAGCTAAAACAAGCCGCACAGCACGGACCTTAAAGCATTTAAAAAGGGCATCGGGTCAGGCTCCACAGCTACGCCCGAATCGAGCATTTCCCTGGGGACATGCCCGTTGCAAACGAAAGCGTGTGAAGATTCCCTTAGATTTCAGTACCAGGTTGTTGGCCCCTCACATGATAGCCTCACATGCATGTAGGACGCAGCCACGACCAACAACCAGCCCAAAATATCTTCACAGCCCAAAAATATCAGCCTAGACCACCAAACGAAGTGGAAATTGTGTCTTTTGCACCGTTTCTAACAGGCCAAGCTCAACTGGACCTAGAACGTGCGTTGTTTTGGACCCTGGCTGCATGAGAACGACAACCAAACGCGCCCTATAGCTATCAAGCGTGCGCCGTCTTGTGGCGACGTCGATAGCCTCATCACTTGTCAGAGCATCTCACCGGCGCTTCCCAAATAGGCGCCAGCAGGAACGTCGGCACTGCTGTATGGGGGGTGTCGGCACTACATCCTCTATTTGGGGATGATGTTCCCACACCGGCGCCCCCGTACGGCGGTCCCCGAAACTTTTTTTTCCTTTTTACAATATTTTGAAACAATATGTCAATCACATTTTATTCATACTATATTTAATTATTCATACAATCACAAAAATAAAAAATAAATTATTCATACAATCAAACCAATAGAAATTAAAGCATGCATTGTTGATGGCTTCTCTCCTAGCCCACAAATGCGCAGCTAGATCCGCCTGAAGTTGAACATGAACACCTGCATCTCGGGTTTCATGATACATGTGGAGAAAAGCGATAAATTCTTGGGGTACATGCTCCACCTCAGTAAGAGGCCCTTGATAATCAAATGGTTGATCATCATGCACTGATTCTTCACGCTCGCTCTCAATGATCATGTTGTGCAAGATCACACAGGCGTTCATCACCTCCCACATCTGAGACTCAAACCAAATGAGAGCAGGGTACCTGACGACGACGAAACACTGCTGAAGCACCCCAAAAGCACGCTTAACATCCTTGTGAGCTGCTTCCTGGCATGTTGCAAAATAAGCATCCATCTCCGAAGCTGGAGACGGAATTGTCTTCACAAATGTAACATATGTTGGGTAGATACCATCAGCTAGATAGTACCCCTTGTTGTACGTGTGGCCGTTTACCTCAAAGTTCACGGCAGGAGCTTGTCCCTCAGCTAGCCTGGAAAACACATGAGCGCTGCAGCACGTTGATATCATTGTGTGTTCCTGACTTCCTGTCATGCCAAAAAGCATGCCAAATCCAGAGGTCATGGTCAGCCACCGTCTCTAGAATGACACTGCACTCACCAGTATGCCCCTTGTAGATCCCCTGGCCAAGAAAAAGGGCAATCCTTCCAGCCTCAATGCATACAGTCAATGCTTCTGAGCATCCCAGGAACTCGTGCTTGCATTTTTTTCCAGGATCCGAGCTGTATTATCTGCCCTTGGTGCTCTCAAATAGTCTTTAGCAAACACCGCTATGACGGCTCGGCAAAACTTGTAGAGAGTTTGTGAACATGTCGACTCCGCCATCCATAGGTAGTCATTGGCTGCATCTAGATGAGCACCGTATGCAAGACAGCGCATTGCAGCAGTGCACTTCTGAATTGAGGTGAAGCCCCACAAACCTGTGCAGTCTTGATTGGCCATGAAGTAGTCGTCGTACTCCCTGACGCCGTAGACAATCTTCATGAAGAGATCCTTGTTTATCCTAAACCGGCACCGAAATTTCTTCGCAGAATGAGTGGCGTCGTTGGTGAAGTAGTCAGCGTCAAGCAGCATTGCGCCAGCTTGACGATGCCGGTTGATGTACCTCCTCTTGCCTGGCTTTGAGCCGCCGCGCCGAGGCACGACAAACAAAGGCTGGCGAACATGGATCAAACTCGTCAGAATCAGCTGCTGTTGTTGCCACCGGAGAACCTCAGCGTTCTCCATGAACAGCTGCAGCATCATCTCGTCGTCGCTGTCTATCGCGGCAATCCGACGAGCACCTTGCGAGCGGGGCGGTTGTGCAGAGGTTGCGGCGAGCTCTGTTCCTAGCGAAACAGCGGTCGCCGGTCAAGGGGGTGGCGGCCGTGTCGATGGACGGCGGTTCCTGGATAGGCGGCGGTGTCTATTGCAAGCAGGGGACGCGACGGCGACGGAGACGGTGGAGATCTAGAGGGGTGGGAGTCTGCTCGGACGTGGGTAGGAGGTGGAGAAAGCGGTGCGTCTGGCTACCAGGCAGAGCCTACGCGTATTTTCTGACGTTCCGCGAGGCGCCGACGCGCCCGGTCCGCGCCTCTACGAAGAGGCCGGCACGGGTTTACCGGCGCTTTTATTGGGCTCGAAAACTAGCCGACGCTTTTTAGGCGTTACCGGTGCGAGCTCAAAAACTACGCCGACCCTTAAAACGCTATCGAAGCCGCTACGGGACGTGCCAGTGGAGATACTCTCAGTGCATGTACTCGACGTCACAAGGCTAGGTAGCTAGACGCAACAAGTTGTTGCCAACAACCCGAGAGAAAATTTGATTCTTGGATTTTGGATCGACTGCTGGCACCTTTGAGCTGCCGGTGTTGTGCATCAGCGGGGTGGCGACGAGGAAGACGAAGTCGCAGCCCTGGATGGCTGGCTCGAAGGTGACGGCGTCGTAGATGTCCGCCTGGAACAGCGTCAGCCTCTCCGCCGCGCCGGGCAGCCCCTTGAGCAGCGCCGTCTTCTTCTCGTCACCTGCAGCCCGATCGAGGGCGCGTCCGGCCATGACTGAAAGTCAGGAAGGTCGAAGAAGGAACAGAGAAAATTCGCCCAATCTATCGCTCGATCGATGGCGAGCTGTCTACGGTGGCATGCATGCGCGGAGAAATTTGACACATACCGATGTTCCGTATGGTCGCATGGACGGCGCAGCCTCTGTCGAGGAGCTTCCTGACGAGCCAGGAGCCGATGTAGCCGGCGGCTCCGGTGACGCACACCCTGCAGCTCATCTCTCCCCGCCGGTTCCTCAGTGGCCTCGGCGCGTCGCGCGCTGCCCCGATAGCTTTATATATGCGTACGGTGAACCACACCCAGCGGTGTAGCTTCGGGAAAATACTGGAGCACGTACGTGTCGATCTGTCAATCACCACTTATTAGCTTTTTTATAAAGAAAATATATTAATATCCACCAGAGTTCAAACCCCAGGTTTGACATATGTGTGTCTCATAAAGGCGGAATATTCATTCAGCGAGAGGCGACGTTCCCGTCGACAGCGAGGCGACTGTGGTGACTTCGTCAATTTCAAGATCCAATCCGCCGGCTCAGTCATCCGGAGGTGCTCATAGGGGTAGGGTGTGCGTGTGTGCGTTCATAGGGGTGAGTGTATGCGCGTGTATGTGAGTGCCTGCGTTTGTACTGTGTTTCTCAAAAAAAAAAAACCTAGCTTCTACAACAATGCAACACCCTAGTAGCAGTTCGGATAAACAGTCAAAAAAAACTAAAAAATAAAAGTATCGCTATTGTATCTCAGGCCTAACAACAGCAATACATCCACCGCCAAGACAACACCTGAAATACATACTCTGCAAAAGCGACACGTTAAAAAAGGGAACAGTACACCAGTGCCGTCATCGCCCGATCAAAGATCTTAGATTTTCACCCTGAAGATAGTCCGCGATGTCAAAACAATGCCTCCAACAAAGTCATTGCCATGCACAACCAGTTAAGGGCCGACCTTGGGTTTTCACCCTGAAAGGTAGGAATCTGAACTTCACCTGTGTTGTCGCTCCCACTTTCATACCATTGATACGAATCTCAGAACACCAAGCAAGTTCCTCAACATCGCGGAGACTTGAATCTTCTTTAACTAATCCCTCAATCCCGCCTTCATGATATTCTCTGCTTCTGACTTCACCATGGGCCAAAAGTCTCTTGATGTCAACACAGAACAGAGCTTCACTCCGCTCGCTCTGGAACCAAACGGGCGGAATAAAAGCATGGGTACGAGCGACCGAATATCAGCCGATCATGTGAACTCCAGGCAAAAGATGCACTGTTTCATTCGCTGTCGAAGCTTTCCGGAACTCATCACTCCAGCTAGATGAAGTAAGATCGGCATCCGGAACGTCTTCATCTTCGCGAAAGAAGAACCCTAGGACCACCACCATGAAAGCCGGAACGGCCGGGCCCCACGCCACCGCCATGGCTGGGAACCGTGGTCCATCTTCCTCCTCCAACCCGGCCGCTGGAGGCAGCAGCCATCGGGATAGCGGCTACGCACGCCCACGATGGGAGACGGCCGGCTGCTGCCCGCCAGGAAAGCCTGGCCGAGCCTCATTGCCGCCGCCTCGCGACCATGTACCTTGCCACCGCCGCCTGATCCCGCTGCCGCCCTTCATCCCCGCCGAGTTCTGCCAAACCACCACGTCCCAGGCCATGATCCAGGTGATGTAGCCGAAGGCCACCGCAACCGTCGCCGCCGTCCACCGTCGCCGCCCCTGAAAGACCCCACCTCCGCGCGAAGGGGAGTCCATGGGCGCGCCACCACCACCCCTGCCTTTGGAAACCGGGCGCGGCCGCTACCGCCGACCCCGACGGCGGCAGCGGCCAGGAGGAGGGAGATCGGCCGCCTTCTTCTAGGGTTTGGGTCGTCGCCTGGAGCCGTGATGACCCACAAGTATAGGGGGTGTATCGTAGTATCTTCGATAAGTAAGAATGTCGATCCCAACGAGGAGCAGAAGGTGTTGACAAGCAGTTTCGATGAAGGATTCACTGTAAATGCTCGACGTACAAGTATTCAGGGGTTTTGATGTAACAGATGAATAAAGTACGAGTAAGTAAAGTGCGAGAGTAACAATTGCAGCGAGTGGCCCAATCCTTTTTAGCACAAAGGACAAGCTGGTTTGTTTACTTATAATGACCAAACGTTCTTGAGTACACACGGGATTTTAGTCTAGTGCTTTCGCTACATACGGCTAATTAATCTTCATTGTTTTGATAAGTGTTGTGTGGGTGAACCTATGCTAATGTACCGCCCTTCCTAGGACTAATACATACTTGTGATTATACCCCTTGCAAGCATCCGCAACTACAAGAAAGTAATTAAGATAAATCTAACCACAGCCTTTAAACTCGAGATCCTGCGATCCCTCCCGCATCGATATACCAACGGGGGCTCGTGTTTCGTCACTCCGGCAACCCCGCAATTGGCAAACGAGTACAAGATGCATTCCCCTAGGCCCATAAAGGTGAAGTGTCGTGTAGTCGACGTTCACACGACACCACTAGAAGAATAACACCACAACTTAAATATCATAACATTGAATATTACTCAACCATACTTCACTACTAACATTTAGACTTCACCCATGTCCTCAAGAACTAAACGAACTACTCACGAGACATCATATGGAACATGATCAGAGGTGATATGATAATGAATAACAATCTGAACATAAACCTTGGTTCAACGGTTTCACTCAATAGCATCAATAACAAGTAGAAATCAACACCGGGAGAGTTTCCCCTATCAAACAATCAAGATCAAACCCAAATTGCTACAGCGGTGAGGAGGTGCAGCGGTGAAGACGGCGGTGATGATGATGAAGATGATGGTGATGGTGATGGAGATGATGTCTAGCTCGATGGCGGTGACGATGGCGTCGATTTCCCCCTCCGGGAGGGAATTTCCCCGGCAGATCTCAGCCTGCCGGAGAGCTCTTTTCTCTCTGGTGTTCTCCGCCCCGTAGAGGCGGCTGTGGCTCTTCGCGACGTACCCCTCGAGCTTAGGTTTTCGGGAGGAAGGCATACGCGAAGAAAAGGAGGCGAGAGGGGCTGTGGGCCCCCCTCCTCACAGGGCGGCGCGGCCAGGCCTTGGGCCGCGCCGGCCTATGGGGTGGGCCCACCTCGGGTCCCCTCTTCTCCCCCTTCTGGCTCCCTTCGTCATCTGGAAAAACAGAATTTTTGGTATAATTTCCGTCAACTGTTGATCTTCCGAAATATTGCGTTCTGACGGTGCTTTTTCCAGCAGAATCTCGGCTCGGTGCGCGATCCTCCAATAATCGTGAAACATGCAAAATAGATGAAATAACATAAGTATCACCTCCAAATATGAAATATATCAATGAATAACAGCAAATTATGATATAAAATAGTGATGCAAATTGGACGTATCAACTCCCCCCAAGCTTAGAACTCGCTTGTCCCCAAGCGAAACTGAACTCGGTAAACAGGACCACATATTTATGGAGTGAAGAGTCGATAAATCAAATACGGACAAGAAGCATCATATTCATTCACACAAGACATTCTAGTAAACAACTTCCTCATATAATTCAACTTGAAGCAAGTATAAGGTAATCACAAATAAAGGTGCATAAGAAATCATAATTGGTGATGGCAAACTTTGTTCTTGGTCAGAGAACAAGCTAACGCATTATACTTATCTATTGAGCAGCGCTCTCATGTTAAAGTTTATATGGCTCATCTTGCATACTCAATCATAATGATCATTGATAACTTTCAAAGCTATATTCATTCAGATAAAACTTGTACTAAACAAGGAAGAATAAAAGACATGATGAAGCAAATCACAATATAAAAGTTTGATCACAACAACTCAAATGCTTGCTTAAGATGGAGGGAAATAGGTGTACTGACTCAACATAAAGTAAAAGACAGGCCCTTCGCAGAGGGAAGCAAGGATTAAATCATGTGCTAGAGCTTTTTCAGTTTTGAAATCATATAAAGAGAATAAAAGTAATAATTTAAGAGGTGTTTGTTGTTGTCAACGAATGGTAGCGGGTACTCTAACCCCCTTGCCAAACAGACCTCCAAAGAGCGGCTCCCATGAAGGACGTTATCTCTACCAGCAAGGTAGATCATCCCTCTTCTCTTTTGTTTACACATGTACTTTAGTTTATTTAAGGATGACACCCCCCCCAACCTTTGCTTCCACAAGCCATGGCTAACCGAATCCTCGGGTGCCTTCCAACAATCTCATACCATGGAGGAGTGTCTATTGCAAAATTAAGTTGCTTACTGATGAATCAGAGCAAAACATGTGAAGAGAATTATTAATGAAAGTTGATTAATTGGGGCTGGGAACCCCGTTGCCGCCTCTTTTTGCAAAATTATAGGATAAGTGGATGAAGCCACTAGTCCATTAGTGGAAGCTGCCTAACAAGACTCGAAAGATAAAACACCACATACTTCCTCGTGAGCTATAAAACATTGACACAAATAAGAAGTAATAAATTTTGAATTGTTTAAAGGTAGCACATGAAGTATTTACTTGGAATGGCAGGAAATACCATACAGTACGTAGATATGGTGGACACAAATGGCATAGGTTTGGGTTCAGGTTTGGATGCACGAGAAGCATTCCCTCTCAGTACAGGTCTTTGGATAGCAAGGTTAATTAGCAAGCATAAGAGTTGAGGGAAACAAGTAAATATACATGTGATAGACATAATCATGCATCTTTCTTGTAAGCACAAACAATTTTAACTTCAGAATAATAAGCTATGAGCTAACAAGAAAGGAAGACAATGAAACAACTATATGTATTTCTCTTTTTTTTTACTTAAACCTCAAGGTGTTGTTGCTATTGACCAATGCTAAGTTTGCCAAAACCAAATAGATTTACTCAATGCTCCCAAAGTGGTACCAATACTAAAATCAAAATCAATCATATAATAGAAATTGCAAACTAAAATAAGGTGTGCAATATGTAAATGATAAGACTTCTCATTAATATTTCATAACGATAACTCACACCAAGGGATACATAGACAACCAACTAAAGGAGAGATACTTCCATACTGCAACCCATCTTATATGGTAACTTCCCTACTCATGATATGACACTACTTGATAGTAAAAAGTAAAAAGGTGGTGATGATGTGATACCGCGGCACCCCCCAAGCTTGGAACAAACCAAGGGGATGCCAATACCGATGATGAATTACTCCTTCGGTGATGGTGGTGATGAATTCCTGTCTTCAGACTTCCAAGGAAGAGGCTCTCCATCAACAAACGACATCTTGGTCTCGGGAATCCTGAAACTAGCAGCATGGCTTATGTGTTTAAACCTGTTTTCATACTCACAATTCTGATTCTGAACGTCATAGAGTTGAGCTTGGAGTTTGTTGGTGGTATCATGAAGTGAGAGGATGTCGCCCCATAGCTTCGCAGTTTCCTTCTCGTGTTCAGCAATGAGTTCAGACACAATCTTGTGGAAGATATCCACCTCACGCTCAGCCATCTTCTTGTAGTTGAAGACCTCTTGTTCTAGCTTCTCCATCCTGTCTTCCAAACTTTCTTCTCCTTTAGGACCCCGGACATCTTTGATCTGCAGCTCCCCATCAACGAGCAACAACTCCTTGGGATGCATCCTCAACTCGTTCATGTACATGTTGTCGACGCCCTTGCAGGAGCTGTCCTTCGGAGTTCCTGACGAAGACATGACACCTCTACATCCGAAGCAAATCCTGGCAGAAACAGCTCAAAACAAAACACGTCGAGAAAACGATATACCGGACCTCCGGGGTCCGGGGATTATATAGCAGAATTTTCGCAACAAACGGAAAGTACCAGTGTCGAACCGCAGTCGGAAAGGGGCGACGAGGCGGTGTCCTCATAGGGCGGCGCGGCCGAGGCCGGGGCCCGCGCCGGCCTGTGGGGGCACGCCCTCGTGCGTCTCCTCCACTCCGTTTCGATCTCGTAATTTTTCATATTTTCCAAAAACAGCAAAAAACATTGTTCGGAAAGTAAAACGCGGACTTTTTATTACCTCGTATCGTTACCTATTCAAAGTCGAGTTCTGGCGGACTGCCAATTTGACCTTTGATGAAAGCCTCCGGTGTTTCCACTCGAATAACATCAACATCAACATTATAAGAATCACCAGAGATATAATGCTTGAGTCTTTGTCCATTCACCACTTGTGTGGCATTGCCTTGGAGAGAACTAATTTTAATTGCTCCCGAACGGTACACCTCCTCAACAACATATGGTCCTTCCCATTTCGAGAGTAATTTCCCCGCAAAGAATCTGAGACGAGACCGATACAATAGGACTTTATCCCCAATATTAAACTCTCTTTTGATAATCCTTCTATCATGCCATTTCTTAACTTTCTCTTTAAAGAGTTTAGCATTTTCATAAGCTTCACTTCTCCATTCATCAAGAGAACTTAATCTGCAGCAACCTCTTATTACCGGCTAGTTTAGGATCTTTATTTAATTCTCTAACAGCCCAATAAGCTTTATGCTCTAGTTCTAAAGGTAAATGACAAGCTTTTCCATAAACCATTTTATAAGGTGACATTCCCATGGGGTTTTTATAAGCAGCTCTATAAGCCCATAGTGCTTCCTTCAATTTACTAGCCCAATTCTTTCTAGTTTTATTAATAGTCTTTTGCAAGATAGATTTAATCTCTCTATTTGATAGTTCTACTTGCCCACTAGTTTGAGGATGATAAGCGGAAGCAATTCTATGATTAATACCATATTTAGCAAGAGTTTTTCTAAAACCACCATGAATAAAATGAGAACCTCCATCCGTCATAATATATCTAGGAACTCCAAATCTAGGAAAAATAATGTCTAAAAGCATTCTTAAAGAGGTCTCACCATCAAGCACTTTTTGTAGGTATGGCTTCCACCCATTTAGTAACATAATCAACAAAGCAACAAGTATATGAGTGTTACCTTCTGAAGAGGGAAAAGGTCCCATGAAGTCAAATCCCCAACAATCAAACGGTTCAATAACAAGAGTATAATTCATAGGCATTTCATTGCGTCCGGAGATATTACCAACCCTTTGACATTCATCACAAGATAAAATAAACTTCCTTGCATCTTTGAAGAGAGTTGGCCAATAAAAACCTGATTGTAGAACCTTTTGCGCGGTTCTATCTCCGGCGTGATGTCCTCCATAAGCACTACCATGACATTTACTCAATATCTCTTGTTGTTCATATTCGGGAACACATCTTCGCGTAATACCATCCACTCCTTCTTTATATAAGTGTGGGTCATCCCAAAAATAATGCCTCAAGTCATAAAATAATTTCCTCCTTTGCTGAGCTGAAAAGGTTGGAGGCAAGTACTTGGAAACAATAAAGTTAGCATAATCAAGCATACCAAGGACCTGTCTCGCGAGCTCACCTTTATTACAGCCAATTGTTCATTTGGAAAACTATCATTAATAGGAACAGGATCATAAGCAATATTTTCCAATCTAGACAAATTATCAGCAACAGGATATCAGCACCTTTCCTATCTACAATATGTAAATCAAATTCTTCAAAAGAAGTACCCATCTAATAAGCCTTGGCTTAGCATCTTTCTTTGTCATAAGGTATCTAATTGCAGCATGATCAGTATGAATCGTAACTTTTGAATCAACAATATAAGATCTAAATTTATCACAAGCAAAGACTACAGCCTAACAATTCTTTTTCAGCAGTAGCATAATTTCTTTGAGCAGCATCAAGAGTTTTACTAGCATAATGAATAACATTCAGTTTTTTATCTACTCGCTGTCCGAGAACAGCGCCTACAGCAAAATCACTAGCATCACACATAATTTCAAATGGTAAGTTCCAATCAGGAGGTTCAACTATAGGGGCAGCTGTTAAGGCTTTCTTTAGAGTTTCAAAAGCTTCCTTGCAATCATCATCAAAAACAAAAGGTACATCTTTTTGAAGAAGATTAGTAAGAGGCTTTGAAATCTTAGAGAAGTCTTTAATAAATCTCCTATAAAACCCAAGCATGACCAAGAACACTACGAATACCTTTAACATCCCTAGGATAGGGCATCTTCTCAATGGCTTCAACTTTAGCTCTATCAACTTCAATACCTCTCTCGGAGATTTTATGTCCCAATACAATTCCTTCATTAACCATAAAGTGGCATTTCTCCCAATTAAGAACAAGGTTAGTTTCTTCACATCTCTGCAAAACTTTATCAAGGTTTCGCAAGCAACTATCAAAAGAATTCCCATAGACAGAAAAATCATCCATGAATACCTCTACAATACTCTCACAAAAGCCATGAAAAATAGCAGACATGCATCTTTGAAAAGTAGCAGGAGCATTACATAAACCAAAAGGCATACGCCTATAAGCATAAGTTCCATAGGGACAAGTGAAGGTGGTTTTCTCTTGATCTTTAGTTTTAACAGCAATTTGTGAAAACCCAGAATAACCATCAAGAAAGCAAAAAAATGAGTATTTTTAGATAACCTTTCTAACATTTGATCAATAAAAGGCAAAGGGTAATGATCTTTCTTAGTAACCTTATTAACTTTTCGATAATCAATGCACATTCTATAACCTACAACTACTCTTTGAGGTATGAGCTCATCATTATCATTAGGCACAACAAGTCATTCCTCCTTTCTTAGAAACACAATGCACAGGACTAACCCATCTACTATCAGCAATAGGATATATAATACCAGCTTCAAGGAGTCTTAATACCTCATTTCTTACCACATCCTTCATCTTAGGAATTAGACGACGCCGAGGTTCAACAACAGGCTTCGCATCATCTTCCATATTAATGGCGTGTTGGCAAATAGAGGGAGAAATCCCCTTCAAGTCATCAAGAGTGTAGCCAATAGCACCTCGGTGTTTCTTCAGTATTTCCAATAACCTTTCTTCTTCAAACTCTGAAAGCTTAGAACTAATAATAACAGGATATATTTTCATATCATCAATATGAGCACATTTAAGATTATCAGGCAATGGTTTTAAATCAAAGACAGGATCTTCCTTTGGTGGTGGTGTTGTACCCAAGTCTTCCACCGGTAAATCATGCTTAAGAATAGGTTGACGGAGGAAAATTTCATCAAGCTCGTCTCTTTCTTCCCTAAAAACTTCACTCTCACTATTCTCCAAATGCTGCTGCAAAGGATTACTAGGAGCAAGAGCAATAGATGCACACTGTTCAACTTTAAAATCACTATTAGGCGAATCAATTTTATAAGGAGTTTTGGTAAATTTAGAGAAGTTAAACTCATAAGATTCACCAGCAAATTTAGTCAAAATTTTCTCTTTCTTGCAATCTATAATAGCTCCACAAGTATTTAGAAAAGGTCTACCAAAAATGATAGGACAATATTTACTAGCAGCAGAACCAAGTACCAAAAAGTCAGCAGGATATTTAATCTTACCACATAAAACTTCCACATCTCGAATAATTCCAATTGGAGAGATAGTTTCTCTATTAGCCAGCCGAATAACCACATCAATATCTTCAAGTTCACAAGAACCAATTTCGTGCATAATCTCCGTGTAAAGCTCATAAGGAATAGCACTAATACTTGCACCAATATCACATAAACCATAATAACAATAATGATCACCAATTCTAACAGAGAGCATAGGAACACTAGCTTTCCTAGACTTATTAGGATGCGAAACAATATTAGAAGCGTCTTCACAGAAAATAATATGACCATCCTCCACATTTTCAGTCACAAGATCTTTAACAATTGCAACAGCAGGTTCAACTTTTATTTGTTCTTCAGGTTCTATAGGTTTCTTTTCACTTTTATGAACCGCACTATTTGTAACAGAGTACTCCTTCATTTTAGCAGGGAAAGGAGTTTTTTCAATATAAGCTTCAGGAATAACATGATCGACAGTTTCAACTACAACACATTTATTTATAGATGAATCAATTTTATCTTTATACGGTTCATGATACTTATCAAAGTTCTTCTTAGGCAATTCATAATGAGAAGCAAAAGCTTTATAAAGATTTGCAGCAACTTGAGAATCAAGACCATAAGTAGCACTCATATTACGATATTTATCAGTATCCATAAAAGCTTCAATGCATTTATAATCATAATTTATACCTGATTCTCTATCCTTGTCGTTCTCCCATCCTTCAGTATTTTCTTGGATCCGATTAAGAAGGTCCCTTTTAAACTCTTCCTTGTTGCGTGTAAATGATCCAGAACAAGAAGTATCCAAGCAAGGTCTTGTCTTGAAAAGAAAGTCTTGCATAGAAATTATCAATAATAATATTACCAGGAAGTTCATGAATGGGGCATTTGAGCATTAAAGACTTCAATCTCCCCACGCTTGGGCAATACTTTCTCCTTCATGAGGCCAAAAATTATATATGCGATTCCGATCTTTGTGAATCTCACTTGGAGGATAGAACTTAGAATAAAACCGGGGCACAATATCATTCCATTCAAGAGAATCCCCATTATTCAGTAATTTATACCAGACAGCGATACAGAGAATAGTTTCTTCCTCACTTCATCCATAGCAATACCTGCACACTTGAATAAACCGCAGAATTCATGTAAGAACAGTAAATGATCTCCAGGGTGGACAGTTCCATCCCCTGTATAACGGTTACCCACTATATGTTCAATAATTTTCATAGGTATTTTGTATGGTATTTCTTCCTTACCTGGCGCCTCATCCACTACCTTTGCAGTAGTAGTAGATTTTCCAAATAAACACTCAAGAGAAGATCTCTCCATAATGAATTATAGCAACGAAGCAGTAAATAAAATCAGCACAAACAAGTAAAAATTTCCCTTACCAATTCCACTTACAAATAGCGCTTCACTCCCCGGCAACGGCGCCGGAAAATAGTCTTGATGACCCACAAGTATAGGGGTGTATCGTAGTATCTTCGATAAGTAAGAATGTCGATCCCAACGAGGAGCGAGAAGGTGTTGACAAGCAGTTTCGATGAAGGATTCACCGTAAATGCTCACGGACAAGTATTCGGGGGGTTTTGATGTAACGAGATGAATAAAGTACGAGTAAGTAAAGTGCGAGAGTAACAATTGCAGCGAGTGGCCCAATCCTTTTTAGCACAAAGGACAAGCCGGTTTGTTTACTTATAATGACCAAACGTTCTTGAGGACACACGGGATTTTAGTCTAGTGCTTTCGCTACATACGGCTAATTAATCTTCATTGTTTTGATAAGTGTTGTGTGGGTGAACCTATGCTAATGTACCGCCCTTCCTAGGACTAATACATACTTGTGATTATACCCCTTGCAAGCATCCACAACTACAAGAAAGTAATTAAGATAAATCTAACCACAGCCTTAAACTCCGAGATCCTCGCGATCCCTCCCGCATCGATATACCAACGGGGGCTCGGGTTTCGTCACTCCGGCAACCCCGCAATTGGCAAACGAGTACAAGATGCATTCCCCTAGGCCCATAAAGGTGAAGTGTCGTGTAGTCGACGTTCACACGACACCACTAGAAGAATAACACCACAACTTAAATATCATAACATTGAATATTACTCAACCATACTTCACTACTAACATTTAGACTTCACCCATGTCCTCAAGAACTAAACGAAATACTCACGAGACATCATAAGGAACATGATCAGAGGTGATATGATAATGAATAACAATCTGAACATAAACATTGGTTCAACGGTTTCACTCAATAGCATCAATAACAAGTAGAAATCAACACTGGGAGAGTTTCCCCTATCAAACAATCAAGATCAAACCCAAATTGCTACAGCGGTGACGAGGTGCAGCGGTGGAGACAGCGGTGATGATGATGAAGATGATGGTGATGGTGATGGAGATGATGTCCAGCTCGATGGCGGTGACGATGGCGTCGATTTCCCCCTCCGGGAGGGAATTTCCCCGGCAGATCTCAGCCTGCCGGAGAGCTCTTTTCTCCGGTGTTCTCCGCCCCGCAGAGGCGGCTGTGGCTCTTCGCGACGTACCCCTCGAGCTTAGGTTTTCGGGACGAAGGCATACGCGAAGAAAAGGAGGCGAGAGGGGCTGTGGGCCCCCTCCTCACAGGGCGGCGCGGCCAGGCCTTGGGCCGCGCCGGCCTATGGGGTGGGCCCACCTCGGGTCCCCTCTTCTCCCCCTTCTGGCTCCCTTCGTCATCTGGAGAAATAGGATTTTTGGTATAATTTCCGTCAACTGTTGATCTTCCGAAATATTGCGTTCTGACGGTGCTTTTTCCAGCAGAATCCTGGCTCCGGTGCGCGATCCTCCAATAATCGTGAAACATGCAAAATAGATGAAATAACATAAGTATCACCTCCAAATATGAAATATATCAATGAATAACAGCAAATTATGATATAAAATAGTGATGCAAATTAGACGTATCAAGCCGCCTCGCGTGAGACGACCCGGGGCGAAGGTCGGGTAGGGAGGGAGGAGAGGGGGTGGGAGGAGTCGGTGGTGGAGGGGCGACGACGCAGGGAGAGCGGGCAACGGTGCTGGGAGGGTGGAGGGTGGAGGGGCGGCGGCGCGTGGAAGAACTCCTTCGCTATTGGGGTCTTCGCTCGACAGCGTTCAGATCCTTTGAGTCATGGTAGAGTTGCGCATCATGGGTCTTTTAAATGGGGAGAAGTACACTTCCCGTCCTCTGCACCAACTAGAGATGCACACAACCATAGGCATGAGTACTAAGATTTTTCATCTTTGTAAAAGATTAAAGCATAGTCTCAAAATAAATTGCATGAGTAACAGGTCTAGCTTGGACCTCAAAAAAAGGTCTAGCTTGGACCTCAAATATAAATAGGAACCTAAATTCACGTCCTTCACTCTCCCAACCAGTTGAGCTAGGCTCACTTTCTACCTCACAAGTGACATTCGATCCTAGGCCTAACTGAAATGCCAAACAGTAACCCCCGCAGCAAAACGTGCTTGTTCCCGGACACCACAAACGCACTTTTAAGAATATTCAAAAATAACATTTTAAAGTTTTAAGAAAGAAAATAAATATAAAGTAGACAATCTTTGCTTTCTACCAACTAGAACGGGAAAAATTGCAACTCGAAATATCTTATATTTGAGGCTATGCAAAAATGGCAAATTTTAAAATCTATAATAGTAAACAGTACAAACTCGCATAATCTCAAAATCTGTCAGATTTTGCCATTTTTGTACTGCCTCGAATATATGGTACCTCGGGTTCAAATTTTACGCAGTGATTGAACTTAACATTGCCTACATCTAGATGTTTTTTCAGAATTTTTAGAACTTAGAATACCAGTTAAAGTCCACACTCGCTTGCTACAGCTTATATTTTTCAGTAAAGAAGTCAGCCCCAGTTACATTTTCCGTGGAACAGAGCACTGCATCACACCCCGTCCATATGCACATATATATGTTGATGCAACGAGACAAGCTTGCTCAACCGAGACCACACCCCGTCCATATGCACATATATATGTTGATGCAACGAGACAAGCTTGCTCAACCGAGACCACAACATGTGAGTGTATGACTGCACCCACCAAGATATACATTTTTCCTACTGTTAATCTAACAGCTGACCAGCGACCTAAAGAAGAGGAGCTGACGAGCAGATGCATGTTTCTGCCTCTGCTGTTTGAGTTCTCGACTCTATAGTGCAAGCTCTTCCATCTCCACGGAAAGGATCTGGGAGCCAGTAGTTCATCAAGTCGGCTGCGCCCAGCTGGTGCAATGCAGGATGTTGCTGGGGATAAGTGCCAGACGCGTGCATCACAGGCCTCCACTAAAGTTAAGAAGATCGCAGGCGAGCGGGGATTGTGGTGCGCCCTGTACATGTTACCTCACACACGCCAGCCCAAGGGTCTTCTCCTCTTCACTGAGCACTGCAGCACATTGGACGACACATGTAAGACGCACAACACGGGGATATTCAGGCGTGAATGCAGAGTTTCAGTGCACAATGACACACCTAAGCGTTGGTACTAAATTTGATGTCAGGGAAGAAGCCTGGTCCGCCTTCTCCGCGTTATCGCTCCCGAGGAAGTCGAGAAGATATTTTGCCGCTTCCCTTGGCTTCTCGACGTGAGGAATGTGGCCGCACTGCCCTACCTGTCGTAAAATTGCGGTTGGGAGTTCTTGCTGCAATCGCTGCAGAACGCACCCAACGCATTTAAAACGGTGCACATTCGTATCTCAGGCATGCATATGTTGCAAACTAGATCGTATATGACATTTAGGCATTATCAGGTCAACTTACGTATGCTTGTTTATTGCTTATTATCCCATCATCCTCTCCCCATAAAACCAGACATTTTTGCTTCACCTATAATGAAAACATTCATAATTATCATCCTTTTGCACCACCCATTTCATTTTTCTTCATTCCAGATAGTGATACAGAAAGGTTTTAATATCCAACAGCGCAAATGCTAATGACAGAAGTACATAGTCTATAATTGTCAGTCAGCAGATGTGAATTATGTGACCTTCTGAATCACTATTGGTTTTTAAAAATTCAAGGCTTCAAGGTTGCAGCAACTGAAAATAAAAGGAAACTTTGAATCAGCACTGATGGAATGGGTAAACCTATGGTGGAAATGGTGTGTTAGCATTTAGATAGTGCCTTGTAAGAGCAGTTAGCACTCTCTTCCGTCGTCTCAAGAAAAGAGATAAGACTAATGGCTGCTACATGCGTACAACACTGTGGGTGATATCAAGATAATGAAACTAGATAAGGAACAATAAACATTTAGTATGTCCGAACAGTGAACAAAATCATAATTTGGACGTTTATAGAAAAGAACCTGCTTTATTTGGTTTAGAACATTATAGCCCCCAGTAATCATAAAATTGACCGTAGCATCTTCCCACCAAGGAAGTAGGCAATGTAGACGGCCAATCTGCAATGAATAATAGATTAATAAAGGAGAAAAACATGACTTGAAAACCCAGCAATACAGAGGAAAGCAACAATGGTCTGATTACTCATGACGATGTCAGTGCACTGTTCAAAACAGGATATCAGGTATATGTAAGCAAAATTCAATTGACAAGAAATAATCAGGTATATATATGATTTGAATACAATTATACAAAGTGCATTATTGCAGCATAAACCAATAAAGGTTTGTATAATCATTTATGTGCATCAAATAAAGTCCTTTCGGCTTAGGCTTTCTTGTTTTGGCAGTTTGTCCTTCACCACGGACAATTTGCTTTAGTTGTTTCAGTTTTGGGTTGTTAGCCTGTTTCTTGGTTGTACTGCCCTCTACCATTGGTGGTTTGTACTTTGCGCCTTCATTTGCGTTCCAATTTTAATAAACCCATTTTGATGCGTGCTTGAGAAGGAAATAAAAAGTTTCCTCAAGTATAACAGAGAAAACAGCATACTGAAAAAAGCAGAGAGAAGTAATAGACCAGCAACCAGAATATGGTAGTTGTTTCTGATCAGTTGCAAGAAATGCATAGAGGCTTACTTGAACCCAATCAAAGAATCCATCTGGAATTGTATTAAAAGCCAAGCGTGTAGCGAACAGTCGCAGAGGAAGACTCTTGAGTACAAAAACCTGGGAAGCAAAAAATTACACCGTGTTCCAGCCAATACAAATGCACATACTACTGGATAGGTTCAACGGAAATTAAAGACAACGATCTTATACAAATGGTTCCTGAGGACAAGCAAAACCATTATTAAGAACAAAGAAATATACTTAGGACTACACAGTCCGCATGGGCATCAGGACACGAAAACTAAACATGTACCAGCAAAGTATATGAAAAAAACAACAGAATGCTTCAACGCGGAAGCAATTCTACTTAGATGCAAAGGATGCAGCTCAGCAAGGACTCACCCCAGCATATGGAACAAATTTTGGCATTCTGGTCATATCTTTTGTGCCCTCAGTATATACACTTGCACCAATGAAGATTAATTTTGATACCTGCGATGAACAGGAAAATTAGCTTCTTGTGAGAAAGCTTGTGAGATTTGTCCAGCTACAGAAAGCCACATACAATTCTCATCAGTATTTTGTGGAAATTTTCATATGTGCTAGACGGATAGCTAAGAAATGGAGACAAAACAATAAGTCATAACAGGCTGGTACCGCTTCCGGGTAGTTGACTGCGAAATCAATGGCAACAGCAGCTCCGAGGCTAGGCCCAACTAGTACCATAGGCCTTTTGATGTAGGTTCTCCAAAACTGTACAAAGAGGTATTTAAGGTGTATAAGCATCATATCACTGGTCATTGTATAGCAGCGTTAGTCTGACTCAGATAGTTATGATTCTGCTTAGCACAAAGTCATAAGAACTGATCTTAGATGACTAAACATATATGAACAAGGAAAGGCTGATTGAAAACTTGCTCAAAGAAAAGCATAGTGCATGCTATCCAGACAATCCAGCCCTTGTGCAGTTCAGAGCAAGGCTGGTAACTTCAGTTACTTATCAAAATAATTCTGAATTAAAGATGAAGTCCCCAAACTAGGAAGTAGGAAGTGAATTCATCTCATCACATGGAAATTATTGACATGCACACCAGCGGTAGTTCTGAACTTGTACCTGGTAAAGATGCTCGCGCTTGGACGCAATGTCACATGGTGGTCTCGTTTCTACGATCCAAACAAGCAGTATTACAAGTGGTCCCAACTTTCAATTACTGAACCAATTCCAATGACATGCAGAGCCGAGATGGGATGGCATACCTAAATTAGAGAAGCCCCATCCAAGAATGTCCACAGCCCAGGCCTCGAGTCCAGCCTCCTCCAGCAAAGGGTAGGTGTACCTCCACTCTAAACAAGAGCTGCAGCCAATAATTTTAAAGCGTCTATCCAGACTGCTCAATGCACGGCAGAAGTACAGCATGACGCTCTGCAGCAGTACCCCGTGTACAATTATTGACACCGAAGCTAGACACTGCAAGTACGCGCACCTGTCGAAACCGTGGAGCAGCACCACCGGTTCGCTGCTCTGCTGCTGCTTGAGCGGCCTCACGCAGCTGCTCTGTATCGGGTTCTTGGAGAAGCCGGTCTGATGGTTCAGAGAAACTTGGTCAGGAGTAACGAAATTTGGAAGGAAAAAAATGTGGAGCGATTTCGAGAGAGGCTAGCTCGCCTGGACGGGCACGCGCTCGATTCGCCTGGCCAGGCGGACGGCGGCGCGGTCGCGGATGCGCTCGACCGCCTTGGGCAGGAACGGCGGGAAGTCCTTGGCGGGGGTGGTGGCGGGGGCGGCTCGGCCGGTGGCGCCGACTTCGGCGGAGGCCGCGACCCTGAACCGGGCCCTGGACGGCGCCGGAAGCGGCAGGGCCGGCGAGGAGGAGGTGAGGAGCAGCGGCATTGGTGGAGATTAGCCGCTTGCCCGCGAGCTCGTTTGGAGTGTGTTCGCTTTGCTCTGGGTTGTGCGGATGTTATGGGAGCGCGAACCGCGAAGTGGAGATGGGCAGCGGCCGCGCCGCGTGGCCCCTATGCAGCTGCCGTGGCACGGAGACGAGGGGTCGGTCTCTCTTTATCGGCGATTTACTCAAAAACGAAAGAAAAGCGCAGACTGATAATTAGCCCAACTATTTCACTCATATAACCCTTTTATGAGGACGCCACACCTTACTGTGTGGCGTCTATACGAGCGGCAGCACACATCCATGCCGATGTGGTGTGGTCGACGCTGCGTGTGGTTGACCAGCCGATGTGGCAGGACGTGTGGCACCGCTCTCATGGGCGCCACACATTGAAAGTGTGGTGCCGATGCTATCGGCGTCATACATAACAAAATAATTGCCCAAAATATACTGTAAGACAATTCTCCAGGGACTTAGCCGTTTTGGCGACCCTGTTTGTGTGGTGCCGATGCCAAGGACGCCACACTTCACAGTTTGACGCCGATGCCCTCGACGCCACACAAACAGGCTTGCCAAAACGGCTAAGGACTAAGCGTTTGGAGCCTCTGGATGTTTTCGATATATAAATTGACATGTGTGGCGCCCATGGGAGCGGCGCCACACAGTGAAGTGTGGCGCCCATGGCAAGGACGCCACACATTAACCTGTGCTACATCATGAAAAGTGCTACCATATTTCAACATTTTTTAATACAACATTGCACACAACATCTATCAGACAACATAATGCTTCAGATTACACATAAGATTCGACGACATCAAGGTTCGAATTACAATAAGGTTCGACGATATCAAGGTTCGACAACATAAAGGTTCGACAACAAGAACCTAGCCAAACGGACATCACTGCGTGGCGAAAGCTCCCTCCCCCTTCGCCTTCTTCTTCCTAGATTCTTCAGCCAGTTCTTCCTTCTCCCTTATGTCACGAGCCAGCTGAACCACCTCGTCGAAGAAACGATGGCTCTCCTCCGTCTTTGAAGCTTCCGCTTGAGCTCTTGCCTCCCTTATGCGCTCAGCCTCCTTAGCCACCTCCTCTAGGTGCATCCTGTTGACCCTCTCCCGTCTTAGTCGCACAAGTAGCATGTTCTTCTGGAATTCGGCCCTCCATGCGCGGTCCCGTTCGGCCTAAAGCTTCTCATTTATCTTCTTTTCGCGCCATAGGTATTGCTCATACTCCCTTTGCATACGGGCACGGTCGGCCATCTTCTTCTCATGCTCCTCCTTCTCCTTCCTCGCAACTTCTTCCTTCTCCCTCTTTCGCACCGTCCTCAAAGCCTCCTCCCAAACAGACTCCTCCTTGTCATTGCCCTCCCACGCCTCCTTCCCCTTGATGGGCTGAGTTGCCATACCTGAAAACAAAAGTGAAAAAACCAAAGTGAGTCACGGAATTGGAAAATAGAAAGTACAATACAATTAATATATTGGAGACACATACGGAAAAGGCCCCGCTAGGTATCCTAGCATACTACCACCCCGACGTCCACCATGGCGACCTCTAGTAAGCCCTACATGAATCCTTGGTTGCCTTGGAGGTTGTCGCCATTGTGATTGATGACTTGGAGCTTGATGCCTTGGAGCTTATTGCCTAGGACCATGTTGCCTTGGGGCTTGTTGGCTTGGAGCTTGTTGCCTTGGAGCTTGTTGGCTTGGACCTTGTTGCGAAGGAAATTGTTGGCTTCAACTTTCATGGCTTGGAGTTTGTTGGCTAGGACGTTGTTGGCTTGGAGGTTGATTTGAAGCTTGTTGGTTATTTGATTGTTGGCTTGTGCTAGCATCATTGCCCTTTGACTTCTTGTCGTTTGTACATTTTCTTCTATTGTGCCCCTTACTATTGCATGATCCACAGTTAGTTGGCTCGCGAGCCTCTTAGAATAATTTGTTTCCCGAATGATCCCATCTATCCATATCTTCGTGATACCTCTTTATCTTTCTTCTTCCACGTTTCACAACCTTCCATTCCGGATCAGGCCAAACTTGCACTCCATGATACTCCGGCCATTGTGATTGGTCCAAGTAGGGAGAAAACCTTGGAGCCCATGCCCTTTTTGTGGCTTCGATGGAGAACTCGGACTCCTGAACGATGAGCGGGTGATTATAGTCCACACGTCTAGTGCGTGCCGCTGTGAGCAAGTGGGAGCAAGCCAAATAAAGCAAAGATGGTCTCCTACATGTGCATTCACATGTCTTTAGGGACACACGGAAAGCCCGGCCTCCATGTTGGACACCACCTTGTGTGGTGCCTCCCAGCTCATTCACCGTATCTTGCACGGACCTAATGCTCATGGTAGGAAGTGATGATATCTCCGTCGAGAGCTTGTATGCAATGAACTCGGATGTGAGTTGACGGTGGTCCGGCTGCGCATCCTTGCCATCAAGCTTCGGCCCCCGGCACATGTGAGTGGCTATACAACTTGTTATGTGGCAAGAGGGTCCTTTTTTGAAAGGTCTTGCACGGACAACCCAAGGGCACCTTTTATCTACACATTTTAGCGTGTACCGCTTCTTCAAGTCCGAGTGAACAACGGTGTAAGGGCGATGATGCTTAATCGAGAACTCCTTCAACCATACTTTCAATTCCAAGAAGGTATCAAACGTGAGCCCTTTAGAGATCAAAGCCGTCTTCGCATTCACATCTCTCTTGGAAATTGGCCTAGCTCCAAGAAGTAAACTTTTGCCACCATCAACCACGGCTCCATCCGCAAGACTAACATCACGGAACAATGGTATCCGAATATCCCGTCCGGTTGGCTCTTTCGGCTTCCTTAGCCGTGAAGCCATCCTCATCAACTTCTTCATCGCGTCCATCATCATCCGAGTTTGAGGCATAGCATCGGGAATAAGGAATGGAGTGGTCCATGTCCTCTTGCGTCAAATATGTATCCAAATCACCGACATTGTTGTCATTCATCTCGAAACCATTATCACCATCGTCATGCTCGTCATACTCCTTCTCCAACGGAGGATCTTGGGCAATGGGAGATTGGACAATGGGAGATTCGGTGGCTTCTTCTTGGCTCATGGGTGGTGGACTCCTAGCTTCAACGGGGGAGGAGCGCCGGTTAAGGTCAAGCTCCATATGAGCATCAACCGTCTTGGTTGCAAACAACTCCAAAGCCTTGTCTTGTGACTCGGCCACCGTCTCCTTGTAAATGGACCAACGTTGCTCGGAGTTGATACGCATTGTCTTCCAACGGGTGTGCATTCCAAACCCCACATTATGTCTTCCCTCTAGCTCAACACCATCATTTGGCTCATTCCAATTCAACTCAATCCTCACTTGTGCTGCCACCTCGGCAAAGGTTGGGCTAAGGTTAAACACCAAGTCAACCTCTTCCGGGTCCGGCTCTAGGTTTCCCTTCAAAAAAGCATCCTTGTCCACATGATGAACATGAACAATTCTTTCCATCCCCCTAGAATATTGTCAACAACACATACATACATGTGTTCATTAGTTACCATAATCAACACAAATCAACCGTGTGCAGCGTCGACCACGCCACGTCGGCATGGATGTGTGGTGCCGCTCGCATGGACGACACACAGTGAGGTGTGGCGCCAATGGGAAGGGCGCCACACAAAAGGGTTAGATGGGTGAAATAGTTTGGTCAGAGGGTCAGTCTGTGCTTTTCTTTCAGAAAAGGGTTATTTTTGTGTAAAGGCCTCTCTTTATCTTGGAAAAAGTTAGGAAAAAACTAAATTGAACGCCCAAATCAATCTTGGAAATCTCATCAAATTTCAATTGCAGCCTGAATCACAAAGCAAATTTAACGGTTTGGAGCAACTTTTTAGTTGTATCCCCACATACAACTTCAAAAACTCAGTTGCAACCTTATTCGAAGTTTTAAAAAAAAAACTCATCTGCAATCCAACTTATAACTCATATGCATGAATCACGATGTAATCATACAATGTAGGACTTAACTCACCGTTAACTTAGTTCTCAGCTAACAAAACAGCTATTTTAAACCCTAAACTCGTTTGCTCCACCGGGAGTTACAATCCTATCCAAGATTAAGTCTGCTTTTGCTTAGATCCCACTTATAAGAACCTTCTTCCCCAATCTTCAATTTATATGTTCCCCATGACACATGAACTCCCCTATCAATTGTGATGAGAACCTCTAACTTTGCAAGCGAGATTGTCGTCGGCGACGAGGAACTCGAATGCCATGTTGGGGAGTGGATAGTACACTGTGGGAGTAGGCCTCTCAAGGCTCCAACAGACGACTGTGTAATTGGGTTACCTAAGCCCGTGCGGGTATAGGTCTCTATGCGCAACCGTGCTCGCGGCAGAGCAACCTGAGCAGAGCATCTGACTAGAGGCATATTCCACTCGTGGGATCCCCCTGCGACGAGAGACAACACCAAGGATGTGTTCGAGAAGGCCGCCTGCATAGTGCTACCACTTAGCCCCAAATTGTGAACCTTGGCTGAGGAGGAGGAATTGTCCTCAACCACGTAGGTGAAATTGTCGCTAGAGACGAGATAGACAAATGAGCCCGTGGCTAGGGCGGGGTAGTGGCCAGAGCCCCTACACCATCACATCTTGTGCGCCTCCGCGTCATATGCCGATAAGTGGTCGTTATCGATGGGAGGTCCACAAGTGGGGCCACGCCCCTATAAACCTGTCTGAGATTCATCGGCGCGGTAGGCTTGGGAGGCTTGTAGATGAGCATGGAGGCGTGTGGTTGTTCAGTCGATGATGCATGGGTTTTACTATGCAAACCAACATTTGTTTAACTTGGATCAACAATAGAGTTATTGTAGTAATTGTAGCAGAAAATATTTATTAAAGTTTGTCCCACGAAAGCATTGTGAATGTTAACATAGCCCCACAATTGTGTTGTCAGGTGCGGCCACGTTCACACCCAAACAAAGGTTTGGATCTATCCTACTCTATAAGTTACTGAAAATGCAATAATTGAGAGATTGTGAGTAACTAGTTGAACACGGATAAAGTAAACAAGAAAGGTGATGTAAATGTAGTATTCAATACAGTAGAGGCAGCGTCTAGGCTTTCCGCCTCACTAGTACTAGAGGGGCAACCATGTAGCCATCCCATGAAATTACACAAGATACTTCTTTAGATAAATAATCGATCTCATATGGTAATCGAGTTGTCACAGGTGTGTACTACAAAGAGCCTCGCGTGTTGTCACTCTTGCAGGACAATAATACACTCTAAACCAAAGGGTCACATGAACTCGTTTATCTCATGTCTGTCACTAGAGCGAAGAGTAATTTACTAGATGGAACTACAAGGTCTAACATTGCATACTAGATCATACCTCACCCTAGAATCAAATCAATTACTCAAAAAGAGATGAACACATAGAAAACTCCATTTAAATCATCATCTTTTTCGAAAAGGAGACTTAGCCCCAGCATCTACATCGATTGATGCATGCGGCCTTTTGTTACTTCATTGAAATCATCATGTTCAATCTTACACATACTAGAACTAGAACAAGGGGAATAGAGAACGAGACACTCATGTAGATGATGATGATGATAACGATGAACGGTGTGCACGGTGACGGTGAGGGCATCTCCTTCTCATCCTATTGCTTGGATGATGTGGTGGTGTTGATGGAGATCTAATGGAGGCATGGCGGCGGTAGGGCTCCGCCTTAAGGGTATGTGTAGAGAGGCCTCTTAGGTGAGCATATTTCTTGTAGTGAGGGCACCTCCCCCTTGGCTTCTCCCCTCTTTATATAGGTCCAGGAGGGCCCTTGGCACCCCACAATACCGTCCTTATGACTTGGGGAAACCCTAGGGACGATCGGGGGCCGAAAGAATGAAGAAGTGCATGTTTTATGGAGGTTTTCGCGGCCTGGATGCCGCTATACAAGAAGCCAAACGGGCACGGCCTGCTGATGGCGTTGAGACTCCAAGTGCAGAGTGTTGTGTCAGCAGAGTATTTTCCCCACAAGGGTGACTCGAGGGTTTATATGGAACTCTCGGGAAACTGAGCAAAGAGCGTTATCTCCCTCTCTTCTTCTAGAAATCCTGGAAAGTAAAATAAAATCCTTGTGTTCCCAACTCCACTGTGTGGTTGTCAAACACAAGGTTTCGCGTAAGTAAATAAAACACAAGTAGTAATAAAAAAGTAAACTAGATAAAATAAAGTAACTAGGTAAAACAGTAAAGGGTTGATTGTTTTGGGTGTATTGGATGCAAATAAGAAAAGTAAATATTTTTTGTATTTTCGGATTAAAATAGTGCAGGAAAATAGAAAACAAGATAAAAGTAAGATAAAGGTGTGTGATAAAAAGTGGACCGGGTTTCATGGGTTCACTTGACTATTCTCTCTTTTAAGTTGTAGTGGACAATAAAAATTCATCAATGAGATATGAAGATGCAAAATAATAACATGTGAAAGATACGCATTCATATGGGCATCATGCCATAACATAGAGATGATGCAACACATCTCTCTTATACTCCACAAGAAAGGAATAACTCCATGCAATCTTGTATTAAGAATTAACTGAGCATAGCCATAAGTATTTTGACATGATGTTTGAATATTAAATAAGCTACCTTGAACAAACAAGATCATCACTTTTGTCACATGATGAACATAGCACATGCATTCACTTTATACCTAGTGAGGTAGCAAAAGAAAAGGCAAAACCATAATAGATCATAAATTTTTTGTCACAATCCTATCATTTAATCCATGTTACTTCATCTAATACACACATCACCCCACACACGCTCTTACATATAAGTTGGATCAGAACAAATACTTAAGAACTGGATACATAATATGCAACTATCAATACATCTTGCACATAATATGATAAGATCTCATTGCACAATATCAAAGAATAAGGATTCACCACATAGGTATTACAAATATGGCCATAATCATGTAGGGCATCTCATATGGCACTAAGAACTATGAAGAACATGAGAGAAATAGATCAAGCTACTACCACAAACCCGTATTCCAGAGGTGGACTACTCCCCATTGATCATGGTGATGATGGTGAAGACGTTGGAGAAGGTGAAGATCCCTCCGGTGATGATCCCAGTGGAGTTTCCCCCTCCAATCTTCGTTGTTGCAGCCTCTGTTTTTGTGTTTCTATCTTCTGCGGCGCTCTCTTCCCGAGAATTTTTCGGGGCCATATATAGAGTTATTTTAGGTCAAAATACGTCGGTGGGCAAAAGAATCAAGTGGATTGGATGATCGACGGTCGAAAGAGGGTGGGTGGCGCACCCTACATGTTTGGGCGCGCCACCTAACCTATTTTGGGCCTCAGGCTCATCTAGATCTGCTTCCAGGTTCCAGGGTGCTTCTCCCGATGAAAAAGTGAGGCTCCAAAAATCTCAGGTCAATTTGACTCTGTATAGGTCTGTGAAAGTGAAAAATACGCGAAACAGGGAATTCATGTTCTGCAGAGTTATAAACCAAATAAAGGGGATCACTGGTAAATCCTCATAAATCAATGTAAATCATGGTATTATCATCATATATGTTGCAAATATTTGAGAATTCAATATGATAAAGGACAAATTCATGTATGCATTTACATGCATCAACATCCCCAAGCTTAACATATGCTCGTCCCGAGCATAAAGATGACAAAACTAACATGAACTTTGGAGTTTATTATATATAGATTCTAATAATCGTGCAAAGTATCACAAGGTTCACTCAATAAAGAATGACAATAAGTAATATGAACTCATAAAATGATAACTCTTACATTTTACAATGCATAATAGTAAACGACATTGTAAGAAACATGAATGATAAGTAATATGAATCATAAAGCATGGTTGGGAGAATCCTATAGAATTGTTGGGAGAATCTTTGTCCTCTGTTTTCTTGAACATTTCTTTTGACTCTTGAAAACAAGAAAGTAAGTAGGGAATGTATGTGCTAAACCTCCAACAAAATAAGAAGTAAAGAGAATAAAACAAGGTTTTGAGATATGCAATTCATGTCAACAATAATAATAAGGATGGGATACCATGCATCTCTTGTGTGGAGATATCTATGTGTCATGTGTTTTACTTGTTATGAGTTAATGTTGCCTCATTTTCTTGATTGCTAAGGATTACACCTCTTGTTACTCAGCTCTGGGTTACCAAGACTTTTGAACACACATGCTTCAGCAAGTAGCGCAATGGGGTAACTTCATGTCGCTTGTACAAAGGACCAAAGGAGATGGATATCTCAACTATAGGCCATCCATACCGGGACAATATGAACAACAAACGTTGAGCATCCTCTCTAACTCTCTCTCTCTCATTTTTTTTCTAACTCTTTTTTCTTTCCTTTTCTTTTCTTTTTCCACTCTCTCTCTCTCTTTTCACTAACTCTTTTTCTTTTACTTTTTTCACTCTTCCTTTTGAGGATGCTCTTTGCTGAAACATTCACCATGATTAGGCATGGCTTCGGTTAGCGGCCAATTGCTCTTCTCTAACATGCATGCATACTTACTCTTGATAACCTCCACTTATTCCACAAGAGATAATCATCAAAAAACAAAAGAAATGATTATCAACACAGGGTGCAATACCCCGATGGTGAAATTTTGAAAGATGTCCCCCGTAAGTGTGGTTATGGTCTAGCTCATTATTTATAATCAGTCAAACCCACAACATGCATAGCGGTATTTTTCTTCCAAACTTTACTTTCTTGAGCTTTAAATTACACAAAAAAATGAGATTTTGAAGAGGTTGGGGGCATAACACACACATTATACTTGGAATAGGAAGTGCTATATAGGTAGGTATGATAGACATTGGATTTGAGTTGAGCTTGGAAACAAGTATATGCTTGTGTAAAAATTCAATTCTTTTGGCTAGCAATAGGTCTAAAAGCATGCAGTAGTATCCATAGAGCTATTCATTCATCATCAAACAATGATACTTAAAATTAAACATCTATGTATACTAGTAAGAAGTAGAACTGAATAAGGAACATATCAAATAATCACTCAATAGAGCATGTGAAACTAGAAATACCATACATGAAATAAATTTCACCTTTAGACATTCCTCCTTTTCTTTTATAATCATGCAACTTAATTGTGTAGGGCTATAAAAGCACACCTCAAGCCGGAGTAAACAAGCTCCACAATGGATCATACTTTCACTAGTGGACACTCTCAACAATGATCACATAACTGAATAAATAAATGCTACTCTTAAACACTCTCTTGTTGGATAACAAACACCATTCATTGTGTAGGGCTATAAAAGCACACCTCAAGCCGGAGTAAACAAGCTCCACAACATCCGGAGTTCATATTAAAGTAACCTCTAGAGTGCATAATAGACCGTTGCAATTTAGACCGAGTACTAACATAGCATACACACTGTCACCAATAGCTATGAAAGGGGGAATAGATCACATCAATACTATCATAGTAATAGTTAACTTCATAATCTACTAGAGATTACAATCATAACCTACGCCAAGTACTACATGATGCACACACTGTCAACTTTACATCATGGAGGAGGAATAGACTACTTTAATAACATCACTAGAGTAGCACATAGATTAATAGTGATACAAAGCTCATGATCACATAAAGATCACACCATGGGGGAGAGAGATGAACCACATAGCTACCGGTAGAGCCCTCAGCGTCGGGGGAGAACTACTCCCTCCTCATCATGGGAGACAGCAACGGCGATGAAGATGTCGATGGAGTCGATGGAGATGACTCCGGGGGCTATTCCCCGTCCCGGCGGCGTGCCGGAACAGAGACTTCTGTCCCCCGAAACGGAGTTTCACGATGGCGGCGGCGCCCCTGGAGTCTTTCTGGAGTATGATTGATTGATGTAGGGTTTTCGCGTCGCTGATACGTCTCCAACGTATCTATAATTTCTTATGTTCCATGCTAGTTTTATGACAATATCTACATGTTTTATCCATACTTTATATCGTTTTGATGCATTTTCTGGAACTAACCTATTAACAAGATGCCGAGGTGCCAGTTCCTGTTTTCTGTTGTTTTTGGTTCCAGAAAAGCTGTCCGGGCAATATTCTCGGAATTCGACGAAACAAAAGACAAACCTCTTATTTTACCGAGACGGACCCAGAACACCGAAGGAGAGACGGAGAGGGTCCAAGGGGGCCCCACACCACCTGGCGGCGCGGCCAAGAGGGGGGGCGTGCCCAGCCATGGGGTGGGCCCCCCAGGTACCCCCTCGCGCTGCCCTTTCGCCTATATATTCCTCGCGACGCGAAAACCCTACATCAATCAATCATACTCCAGAAAGACTCCAGGGGCGCCGCCGCCATCGTGAAACTCTTTTTCGGGGGACAGAAGTCTCTGTTCCGGCACGCCGCCGGGACGGGGAACTGCCCTCGGAGTCATCTCCATTGACACCACCGCCATCTTCATCGCAGTTGCTGTTTCCCATGATGAGGAGGGAGTAGTTCTCCCCCGGGGCTGAGGGCTCTACCGGTAGCTATGTGGTTCATCTCTCTCTCCCATGGTGTGATCTTTATGTGATCATGAGCTTTGTAATCTAGTTGAATATGTAGATGTTACTCTTGTCTATTATGCACTCTAGAGGTTACTTTAATATGAACTATGGAGTTACTCTCCACGGTGTGATGGTGACAGTGTGCGCACCGTGTGTGATTCCTTTATGAAGTTGTGGAGCTTGTTTACTCCGGCTTGAGGTGTGCTTTTATAGCCCTACACAATGAATGGTGTTTGTTATCCAACAAGAGAGTGTTTAAGAGTAGCATTTATTTATTTAATTATGTGATCATTGTTGAGAGTGTCCACTAGTGAAAGTATGATCCCTAGGCCTTGTTTCTAAGCATTGAAACACCGTTTCCAACAAGTTATGTTACATGTTCGCTTGCTGCCATCTTTATTTCAGATTGCAATTACTACTTACAATCATCCATATTACTTGTATTTCACTATCTCTTCGCCGAACTAGTGCACCTATACATCTGACAAGAGTATTAGGTGTGTTGGGGACACAAGAGACTTCTTGTATCTTAATTGCAGGGTTGCTTGAGAGGGATATCTTTGACCTCTACCTCCCTGAGTTCGATAAACCTTGGGTGATTCACTTAAGCGAAACTTGCTGCTGTTCTACAAACCTCTGCTCTTGGAGGCCCAACACTGTCTACAGGAATAGAAGCGTGCGTAGACATCAAGCTATTTTCTGGCGCCGTTGCCGGGGAGGTAAGGTAAAAGGTATTCACATCCTCCGACTACTAAGCTATTTCCTAGCACTGTTGCTGGTGTGTGAGTGCTCGAAGCTATTTCCTTTTGATCCTGCAATTGCATCTTTTTGTTTCTTGTTTTTATTTTCACTAGTTAGGCATGATGGTAAATAACTGAGCTTTTTAATCTATTTCCTGAGTTAAGACATGAATTGTTTGATGCGAAAATTCAAAAACCTATGGAACCTTATTTGCATGCTAGTAGCAATGTTATTAGTATGAACGCAATTACTGCTAATGCTATGGAAAAGTCTAAGCTTGGGGAAGCTAGTTTATATAAAAATAATCTTTTTTGCTCCTCAGCTTTGGAAGAAGTATTTTGCCTTGATGCTTTGTCTCCAATATGTGGTGATTCGAATGATGCTTGTGATATTCCAAATCCACCTACTGAAAGTATTCCCTTCAACATACCTATGAAAATTGTTGAACTTGCTATGAACAATTGCTATGTTGGAGATGGGACTGTCCATCCTAGTGATCATTTACTCTTTATACATGAATTATGCGGGTTATTCAAGTGTGCATGTATTTCTATGGATGAAGTTAGGAAGAAACTATTCTCTATGTCGCTGTCTGGTAAAGCGGCGCATTGGTATAAATTGCTGAAGAATGGGGATTCTCTTGATTGGAAGGATATTGTACCTCTATTTTATTCAAAATTCTATCCTACAAGTGAAATTCACAAAGACCGGAACCGCATATATAATTTCTGGCCTCATGATGGAGAGAGTATCGCCCAAGCATGGCCCCATTCATGAGCTTCCTGGTAATATCATCATTGATAATTTCTATGCAAGACTTTCTTTTCAAGATAAAACCTTGCTGGATACTACTTGTTCTGGATCATTTACACGCAACAAAGAAGAGTTTAAATGGGACCTTCTTGATCGGATTCAGGAGAATACTGAAGATTGGGAGAACGACAAAGGTAAAGAATCAGGTATAAACTATGAATATGAATGCATTAAGTCTTTCATTGAAACTGCTGATTTTCGAGAGCTTAGTGCTAAATATGGTCTTGATCCTCAAATTATGGTCGATTGCAATAGAGCCTTTGCTTCTCATATTAATATTCCTAAAGAAAATTGGTACATGTATCATGAACCTTTCAAAGACACTTGCATGGAAAATGAAACTGTTATTAATGATTGCAATGAACATGCTCAAACTTCTGAAAATGCTATTTCCTATAAGCATGTTAATTTTTGTGGAATTCATAGACCTTGTGAAAAGAATAAAATTGAAGAAGAATATTGTATCCATCACGGGAATGAAAAAACTAGAAAGTGGTCTAGGGCTCTAGATGATCTTGGTGAAAAAGTTTGTGCCCTCTATCCTTTTATTTGTGAACTTTGCCATAGAGTGGGTCAGTTTAATTTTCAATGCTCCTCCAATGATAATTCGAACCTCATGAGTGCTGCAAATTTTTATTGTGATGGTGAAATCACTCCTAATCAGCATGATGAACTTACATTATTTTTGGAGTGTGAAGAGTTATTGAGAAAAACTTCTTTGGTGGATATGAGTGCTCTTGATATTAATAGTGTCCTGCATGGGTGTCTTTCTTATTGCATTATAATTGCCATACAAATACTTACATACAAAATATTTTAGAAGATGACACTTTGCTAAAATATGATAGGACCGCTGTGTGTTTTGAACTTATTAATGGAAAGGAGGAATCCTCCCAAGTTTCTTCTATTGTTTCTGGAAATAAATCAGGTTATGTGGAGAAGCCTCCCTTCAAGCCTCTTCCTCCTAAAGAAGGGAACGAGGAGAAGGAAAAGAAGAAGAAGAAGAAGGGAACGAAGAAGAAGAAGAAGAAGAAGAAGAAGAAGAGGGGGAATAAAAAGAAAGAGGTAACGGCATATCCCCGCGTGTATGAGATAACGATAGGTAGCCGTAAGTATGTTGCTTCTAATGATTATTATGATAATGAATCTGAGTACAATGATCTTCCTATGCCCTTTACCTACATTAGTGATTATGATTTAGAAGAGCACACTACTTTTGATATTGAAAATCTCTGGGAAACTAATTCTGAAAATGAGGATGTTAATAACTGCCATAGTATTAGTACTATCCATGCTTCTTCCCATAATGATATAGAAAGCTCTAAGCTTGGGATGAGGTGTTTGAAAATCCTTTTGCTATTGATGATTATATGTTTGATACATCTACTTCTTGTAACAACGATGGTATGATTACATATGAACACACTGTGGAAGATAATAACTATTCTATCTATTATTATATATTAAAAGTAAATTACGGGCTAACCAGAAAAAAGAGAATTACGCTAGAAATTCCCACAAAAATTAGAAACATCGGACCGTTTATTTAATAGACTGACAATTTATAACCATTAGATTAGCCTTAGGTAAAAATTACCCACCATTGCCATTACAACAATAATAAACATACCATGTATAACCCCCTCACCATTTTATTCTATTTTTCTTTTTATCCACACAACTTGGCCGCCGCATCAGGAAGGCCACACGCCCAGACCTAAACCTAGGAGCGTATGCTTTTCTCTATGCCATGATGCATCAGGCTATCACGATGCATGCATCACCAAAGAAGGAGACTCCGTACATCTCATAAGATTTCAAGAGCTACAGCACTTTCCGTGTCCAGATGTGCATGCGGACAAGATCGGGGGTCGCCACCGAGCGTGAGGAGAAAACAGATCCTGATCAAGAAGGAACTAACAAGATCGGATGTACCGCCACTAGCGGCCGCGAGGGTAAAACCGATCCGATCAATGACGCCACTAATTAAGGGCCGTGAGGAGAAAACCGATCGTGGTCAGGAATTTTCATCCGCTAGCGCAACCCCCTCCGCCTAGGTTGTCATGAAGCATGCGAAGCTAGCATATGCATGCATCGCCAAGGCAACATAGAATCCAAGCATGCATTCGATCAGGAGAGCTGCACATCTTCACGTGGCCTGGGTGTAGCGCGTGGATGAGATTAAAGGGAAAAAACTGATCTTGGTCAAGGATGCACGGACAAGATTGGGAGGTGATGCCGCCGGCCACGAGGAGAAAATAAATTCTGGCTCGCTCCAGCCCAACCCTAGGTTCAAGCCGTTCGTAGAAATCCACTGCTCCTTAGTCCCGGCCACGATCCATGATGACGGCAAGCAGGCGTTGTCATTCGGTTCTACATCAAGGGCACATGTATTCGTGGTCGATCTCTAAACATGGAACGCGGAAATAGATTGATCTTTGAACGGAGCTCTGAACATGGAAGATGGAACATGCCTCTACTCCCGTCCACCCACCCCTCCTGTGAGTTTATGACTTCGTCTCTCCAATCCCTAGAAGCAGAGTAGTTTCAGTGCATCTTCTGCTTCTTTCGACCTTCTGCAGGAACGCTGACATTCCTCGCTTCGTCCTGTCCACGACAGATCACACCGGCTGCCCTAGATGTGTTGACGCCATACAGAAAACGGGGGATCATGGTCTGTTAACAGTTTGCTTTGTGTTTCCTTTCTAAGAGTTTTGTCATTGTTGTCATTTTATTTTCCACTTTTGGTAGCACTTTGGTAGCACATTGTGAAGTAACGTGTATATATTCAGCTTACTTTAGCCATGTGAACATCTCGACTTCTTCTTTACAAAGATTAACTCAAAAAATAAAGGGTTGCCATGATTTTTTTATAACAAAGTACACTGTTGTACCATTTACAGTGCAGGGACACTAACATGAAGATTTCCGTAGCAGTATTTGGATTGAAATACATTCAATAAAATTTAAGCATACATGTACATGAAGATTATAATGCAGGAGTAGAATTAATTCACATAACATGCTATTAAGAAGAGAAGGCTATTATCTTTCAATAACCTATTGTTCTCTTTTCCTAATCTTATCTATCTTGGAAACACCAGTGTTGTGTTGTTGTTTTAGGTGTGCTTTACACTATAGAAAAACATGAGGATATCAAAGAGAATCGGGTTCGAAATGTCACTATCTAAGATAAGTACTTAGGGCTGAGGTGTGGATGAGAGTAAAGGGAAATTTCAAAGTTTGCAATGAAAACTTTGCAAAACATTAAAGTTGAGGCACATCATTTGTTACTTGGATAACATGGTGGTTGATCTTGGTACATTTTGTTATAACTTGAAATATATGTTTTGTTAAATTTGCTAAACTACCCTTCCCAGTTGGTTACATTGATACCGAAATATCCTCATTTTCTATTAGATTTCATCATTTCAAGATCTAGGTGCAGTTAAACCTTTAAAATGTTGTTTTAACCGCTAGAGGAGACCAATGAATTAATCTAATGAGGTATTTACCTATCTTTTTTATCATAGACTGATGATGAACATATGAGAAGTCACTGGGTTCCGATTAAAATCTCTTTTCATACAAGTAAAACTCTTATGATTTTATACCATTTTAACATGTTGTTGTTCAATAAGTTCCATATTTTACTATGTCCATAGTATTGTGGGACTAACATCATCATCTGGACTTATATTGACATGCTATTTAAAGCAAGGTAACACTAAATATATCATATATGTTTTGAAAAAATGGAACAATTTTTTTTTCATGCAAACGTGGGAGATTGAATGATTCATTGATGCCTTTGAATGGAGATTTTGGTAGTAGCTGCTCTTGAAGAAATTAACCAAATAAATATATACTCAATTCTTTGATTTTCCTAACTTATGATAGGAATTCATAAAACAATATTAGAGTTGTTATTTCCTTGAGTACAGTGGCATCAAAATGATCGATGGGTCTATATAATAGTTCTCCAAGAATGTTCTCATGAAATTTTGGTGTTCATACAGAAATATTTTTGGTGCATCGTCATGAAGAACCTTCCTTGAAATCATATAAGGTTCTCGATTTTGCTGCGCTCTTCTCTAACGTTATTGCGTGTTTCAGCCTCATAATTAAATTAATTTTCATTGTGATATGTTCGAGATATGTTTTCGTAATCATCCCAAATCGGGCACTCACCTCAACCTCTTCATGATTTTGTTGTGAATCCAGGCATATTCTGAAGAATACGTGAAATTAGCCACTCACAATGTAAATTCGAACTAATTGACGTTATTCGAAAATGCAACTATAATGTAGTTGTGTGTACTTCCATCGTATTTACTATGTACATGTGACCAAATAATGTAGTTCAAAGATTACAATATGGAAATACTTTGTTCAGTTATATGCAACCATTACTGTACAGTGTGTGCTTACAACAAGATACCGATACTGATTAACCAATAAGTACCATTGTTTTTTCTTCTTCAACAAAAATTCCAGGAGAATCAACTGATGAATTTTCACAAGGTATACCATGTTAGTGCTAAAGTAGCTATAAGTTACGACGGTGGTGCACGTTTCTCAATAAAAGATTTTGAACTATTGAAATAATAGACATATTATATGGTTGCTCATATTCATGAAACCAATTCATGGCTTAGTGCATTTCAGATACATGGCATTCTAAATTATAAGATTCTACAGCTTTCGCAAATACAAATGTTTGTTATAGTATCACACGTGTGTTATATATTTTGAATCATCTTAAGTTGTGGCAAGAAGTTGTTATGCGATGTATGGGAGTTTAATAAAGGCACAAGGTTGATCCACGACATCTGAATTATATTAAAGGTTAGATCTAAAATTTATGACTAGGATTTAATGTTTTACGTAATATGCGTAGGCATATGATTTTTTGGACATAAAAAACATATCACATTATTAACCTACCGCTTTGAAGAAAACAAAAGAGTTTGTGCACAACACGGGTATAACCCACCCACGCGTGCAAGTCAAAAAATATTGTAAACTTAGAACATTCCAAGTGAAAATACATGAGTATTGAGGCATAAGCTTAGAGTGGAAGGTAACAAGTGCTAAGCTATAAAGTTTAAACTTATTTTCCAATTCAGAATTAGTATATAAAATAATGAAGAGATAATTATTATTGTTAAAATTAGAATATAAACATAAAAACCTTCACATCAGGTCAGCATATAAATTCACCCTGGCTGTCTGATTGGCCACTAAAGTTTAAACAAACCGGTGGAGATTGAAATGGTGGATGGTTCCGCGACTAAATTTTATGACGAATGGACATTATTCAAATTTTAATTTACAAGAGATATATTGTTCACATTTTTGGTGATTGAGGATTATATATAGCATGTACACTCTCCTCAAATTTGTGCGCATCTATTTCTTACATTTTAGTATTTTGTTAAAACATACAATAGGTGAAACACATACCTTTTTTATATTGATTTTCATGCCTTCCCACGGTTTATGGTCCGTTTAAAGGTAATAGCGCTTGATGGATGTAGAAACGATGGGCGATTGTGCAATCATAAATTTTATTGTACGTGTAAAAACATTCAAAAAAAGTTTCCAATGATATATTTAATTGATCAAAAGAATGTTCGAAGCAATATCTTAAGCTATCGTACGCGTCTGTTAAACCGATCCGGAGGAATCAATGACACCACCGTTGGTCATTGATATTATTATATTCAGAATAGATCAAAAATTATTCACCCTTAATTTAAAATTAACTCACCCACGTGTAGATGGTATTTATTTTAGCATACCATTTATGTTAATCTAGATCTCTATCAGCTCCTAGCATATCATAAATATATGTATAAAATAAAAAAAAATTACATGGTAAAGATGATGCCCTCGCATTTGCGAGGGCCACCTTGCTAGTTTCGTATGATGATACTATGCCTCCAATCTTTGACAATTATTATGAAGAATACTATGACACAGGTTATAATTATCCTTATGAGAAACTTGTCATAGTCATGATGGGATTGCCAAAAACCATTCCCTTAGTATGCAACTTGTTTACCATGTTCAAATTCTTGATAATGATCCTGCTCCAATTACTATTAATGAGAAGAGTTTTTCTTATGAAAAAATTAATGATACTTTTATACATATGAACCATGATAAGAATGTTTTAAGTGATGGTTATATTGTGGATTTCATCAATGATGCTACTGAAAGTTATTATGAGAGAGGGAAACATGGTTATACGCATCTTAATATATTAAGTTTCCCCTCTTTATGTTGAGAATCTTGAAGTTGCGCGCGTGTTGCCTTTCTATGCTTGTTGCATTATGCTTACATGACTTGTTTATTTACAAGATTCCTTTTCATAGGAAGTGGGTTAGACTTAAAAGTATTTCTTATTTGCTTTTGACGCTCTCTTTTTCTTCAACTCTTATTTCTTGCGAGAGCATCATTAAAATTACTGAGCCCATCTTAATGGCTATAAAGAAAGCACTTCTTGGGAGATAACCCATGTTTTATTTTGCTACTGTTTTATTGTGTCTTGGAAGTTGTTACTACTGTAGCAACCTCTCCTTATCTTTATTTTATTGCATTGTTGTGCCAAGTAAAAGTCTTTGATAGTAAAGTTGATACTAGATTTGGATTTCTGCGCAGAAACAGATTTCTAGTTGTCACGAATTTGAGTAAAACTCTTTGTTGGTATTCGATCCATGGAAATCCGAGCTAATTAGGACAAGGTGCGAGCACTATTGGTATTCGATGCATGAGGCTTGCAACTTATAGGATGTTTTATGCATAACACAAATGAATTATTATTACCGTTGACAAAATTATTTCCATGTTTTCAAAATAAAAAGCTCTAGCACAAGAGTAATCACTGCTTCCCTCTGCGAAGGGCCTTTTCTTTTACTTTATGTTGAGTCAGTTTACCTACTTCTTTCTATCTTAGAAGCAAACACTTGTGTCAACTGTGTGCATTGATTCTTACATACTTGCTTATTTGCATTCATCATATTACTTTGTGTTGACAATTATCCATGAGATATACATGTTGAAAGTTGAACGCAATTGCTGAAACTTAAATCCTCCTTTGTGTTGCTTCAAAACCATCTATTAAGAATCTATTGCTTTATGAGTTAATTCTTATGCAAGACTTGTTGATGCTTGTCTTGAAAGTACTATTCATGAAAAGTCTTTGCTATATGATTCAGTTGTTTAGTCATTATCTTTACCGTTGCTTTGAATCACTTCATTCATCTCATATGCTTTACAATAGTATTGATCAAGATTATGTTGGTAGCATGTCACTTCAGAATTTTTTTTTATCGTTTACCTACTCGAGGGCGAGTAGGAACTAAGCTTGGGGATGCTTGATACGTCTCCAACGTATCTATAATTTCTTATGTTACATGCTAGTTTTATGACAATATCTACATGTTTTATCCATACTTTATATCGTTTCGATGCATTTTCCGGAACTAACCTATTAACAAGATGCCGAGGTGCCAGTTCCTGTTTTCTGCTGTTTTTGGTTCCAGAAAAGCTGTTCGGGCAATATTCTCGGAATTCGACGAAACAAAAGCCAAACCTCTTATTTTACCGAGACGGACCCAGAACACCGAAGGAGAGACGGAGAGGGTCCAAGGAGGCCCCACACCACCTGGCGGCGCGACCAAGAGGGGGGGTCGCCCAGCCATGGGGTGGCCCCCCCAGGCACCCCCTTGCGCCGCCCTTTCGCCTATATATTCCTCGCGACGCAAAAACCCTACATCAATCAATCATACTCCAGAAAAAGACTCCAGGGGCGCCGCCGCCATCGCGAAACTCCGTTTCGGGGGACAGAAGTCTCTATTCCGGCACGCCGCCGGGACGGGGAATTGCCCCCGGAGTCATCTCCATCGACACCACCGCCATCTTCATCGCAGTTGATGTCTCCCATGATGAGGAGGGAGTAGTTCTCCCCCGGGCTGAGGGCTCTACCGGTAGCTATGTGGTTCATCTCTCTCTCCCATGGTGTGATCTTTATGTGATCATGAGCTTTGTAATCTAGTTGAATATGTAGATGTTACTCTTGTCTATTATGCACTCTAGAGGTTACTTTAATATGAACTCCGGAGTTACTCTCCACGGTGTGATGGTGACAGAGTGTGTGCATCGTGTGTGATTCCTTTATGAAGTTGTGGAGCTTGTTTACTCCTAGCTTGAGGTGTGCTTTTATAGCCCTACACAATGAATGGTGTTTGTTATCCAACAAGAGAGTGTTTAAGAGTAGCATTTATTTATTCAATTATGTGATCATTGTTGAGAGTGTCCACTAGTGAAAGTATGATCCCTAGGCCTTGTTTCTAAGCATTGAAACACCGTTTCCAACAAGTTCTGTTACATGTTCGCTCTGCCATCTTTATTTCAGATTGCAATTACTACTTACAATCATCCATATTGCTTGTATTTCACTATCTCTTCGCCGAACTAGTGCACCTATACATCTGACAAGAGTATTAGGTGTGTTGGGGACACAAGAGACTTCTTGTATCTTAATTGCAGGGTTGCTTGAGAGGGATATCTTTGACCTCTACCTCCCTGAGTTCGATAAACCTTGGGTGATTCACTTAAGGGAAACTTGTTGTTGTTCTACAAACCTCTGCTCTTAGAGGCCCAACACTGTCTACGGGAATAGAAGCGTGCGTAGACATCAGTCGCGAGGAATATATAGGCGAAAGGGCAGCGTCGGTGGAGTCCCGAGGGGCCCACACCATAGGGTGGGGCAGCCCCCCTCCTGGTCGCGCCGACTGATGGGGAGGAGGCCCTGGGCCTCCTCTGGCCTGGCCCTTCTGGCTCCGTGAGTCTTCTGGCGAAATAGAATTTCTGTGATTTTTCTGGATTTTTCCGAGCACTTTGGTTTTTGGGCCTTTTCTGCAATAAACAGACATAATAAACAGAATCTGGAACTGTGGCATCTTGTTAATAGGTTAGTTCCGGAAAATGCATCAAAATGATATAAAGTATGGATAAAACATGTAGATATTGTCATAAAACTAGCATGGAACATAAGAAATTATAGACACTCCACAAGAAACATAAAACTCCATGGTATCTTGTATTAAGAATTAACAGAGCATAGCCATAAATACTTTGACATGATGTTTAAATATAATATGCTACCTTAGACAAACAAGATCATCACTTTTGTCGTGTGACGAACATAACACATGCATTCACTTTGTACCTAGTGAGGTAGCAGAAGAAAAGGCAAAACCATAGTAGATCATGAATTTGTGGTCACTATCCAATCACTAAAACCATGCCACTCCATCTAATACACACATCACCCCACACACGCTCTTGCATATAAGTTGGATCAGAACAAATACTTAAAATTGGGGTACATAATACGGAAATACATATGTACACGCAAGGATGGGTGTGAGTGCTATCTGTACCGTTGATATGCTAGTGGTGCTTTAAGATTTGGAGAAAAGAGCAGGAGAAACATTTTCTATCTCCAGGTAGGCCCCGCGAGAACAAGCCTAAAGCCATCAATCACGCACGTCCATCAGACCAATACTCCAACTAACGACAAACTCGGTCCAATCATTCCTACGAAGGGAGCGGAGCAACTGGTGCTGGTGGGGCGGCGACGAGCTGCTTGTGGTGGTGGTCGGCGGCCACGCCTCAAGCTCGCTGCTGCTGGGCCCTCTGCCTCATGCTCTCTACCCGGCTGCTCGCCCCGCCGCCTGAGCCCCGTCGACATGCGCATCCTCTGCTATGGCGTCGACGGTAGGTGCTATCGCAGTCCGGCTCCGCCGCAACCAGATCGAGAGCAGCTCTCTGTCGTGCATTGGACTCCCTTTCCCCGAATGACGAGCCCCCCATTGGCTCACCGACTCCAGCCGTTGTCTCCGGCGTGGTCACTGGGAGAGGCCAGGTCGTCCACCTGCACGAGCGCGCCGATGACGACTGACGACGCCATCCCCCGGACGAGCTCGCTCTCGCTGGCGCTGGCGAACAATGTGGACGCGGAGACGCTGAAGATGTGTCGCGTGACGTTCGGCGTCAACGCGCTGCTCACTTGAGTTGTGCTTGCTAGGCCTCTCACAAACAACTAATAAGAGCAAACGACTGGACGAGCTCTAGTAGAAGAGAAAACATCAGTTCACTGCATCGCCCTCGATCAAATCTCTAGTCCAAGAATCAACATTACAATGTGGCGAGCTGCCGGCTGCCGCCACGGCGCCGTCGCCCTGTGCTGCTGCCTCCTTAGCGGCGCGTATATACGTACGCAGCTGGCTCGTGCCCATGGCTCGTGCCAGAGATGGGACACATGATGCCGTTGGCGGCCGCAGAGTCCGACAACGACGTGCACCTTTCCTCGAGAAGCGTCAACAGCACTGGAGGCGGTGGTGGTGGCGGGAGCATCCACTTCAAGATGCTCTGCAGCTTCGGCGACCGCATCTTCAAGAAGCGTCAGCAGCAGTTTCGGCAGCAATGGTGTCCACGGACTGGAGCCGACGGTGTCTGTCACCTGCGACGAGGAGCTGCTCCACGTCCGCGTCGCCGCGCTTCCGCGTCTACGTCTTTGGGCCGCAGCAGAACGCGCCGCGGTACACCATGTTGCGCCCTATCCTATCGTAGCCAATGTAGCTGTTACCCGCCAGTTGCCTGCTCGTCGCCGCATCGCCCTCGCAGTCTCGCACCTCTCCGCTGAACCAGCGCGTCGATGACAACCTAGCGAAGCGGGCGAGCACGGGCACCCATACCGACATCGACGCGGGTAAATGCAAGCTCCAGGACGGCCACCTCCATGCACGAGCTCCAGGACGGCGCTGGCCTCCGATGGGACGGGCCGGCGTGGTGGACTGGAGGCGGCGGCGCGGAAGTCCTCGGTGTACCACACCGTGCGTGACTCCTTGCCGACACAGGCCGCGCTCGAACGACGCCAGTGCCGCCATGGACTCGCACCCGCCCTAGTACGCGCCGCACTTGCCCTCGAGATTGTCCTGCAGTGCCTGCACGCCAGCGCCTCCTCGTCGCTGACCTTCGTGCACGCCGGCCGATGACGACGGTGTGGAAGTCCACTCTCGACGGGTCGCGCGGCCTCCTCGAACAGCACCCCGTGTCACGGGTCGCACGCGCAGCCACGCCGGCGGAGAGGACGGGAGACGGAGCAGCCACGCCGGCGGACCAGCCGCCTCGGCCGGATTAAGGGGCCGCAAATCGGAGAGGACGGGAGACGGAGAAGGCGCGCCGACGGGAATTTTTGGCAAAAAGGACCACCTGTCCCAATGAAATGGCAAAAACGACCACTTGTGAGTGAAAATGGCAAAAGTGCAACGGCGGCACGTTCGCCAGTCGTGGCAGAGTGCCACCGCCGGCTATGGCGGCAGGCCCTGCCGCCGTCGCCTATGGCGGCACGTCCCGCTGCCGTCCGTCGCCGTCGACCGCGACTGTGAGCTGGTGGGCCCTGCCGCCACCGCATGCGGCGGCACGGCCGGCGTGGCAGGGTGCCGCCACCAGCCACGGTGGCAGGTTTCCTGCTGGCCGACAGATTCGCCTCGGAAGTTAGGGGCGCGTGAAAGTGCGCGTGCTGCCGGATTCCTCCGCTTTTGGCTGTGGCGCGTGAATGGAGGGATTGCAGCTGATTTCGATGCTGTATGGGTGTAACTCCGCCCCGATTCGCATGCATTTGGTGCAGACATGAAACGACTGATACGAAAATAGACTACCGAAAGTGCTTCAGCAGTCTGACTCCGCATGCTATAAAAGCAGCAGCTGCTCACTCCTCACAGGGCAATGTTCTCACTCACGCGCAGCTACTCCTTCTCTCGCTTCTCTCGTACGAACAAACAGATAATTAGCATAGCTAGTGATTAAGTCCGTGATTAAGTGCATGAAGCAGTAGAACGACTAATACATCAAGGTGAGTTATGTGAGATATCGTACATGCACAAATTTTGTTACCATTTGTTGTTTACTGCAGTGTATCTTACTTTAGTAATTAGACATGTAACATTAAATTTGCGTAGTCTAGTGTAGTATTATTGTATGTATGAGTGAAGTTTTAACATATGAACAAATGGATGAATTTAGGCGGATTGAAGCATATAGCTGTTGTAATGTAGTATTATTGTATGTATGAGTGAAATTATAACATATGAGGAAATGAACTAATTTATTGAAGAAGTGAGTACGCACGTTAGCTGGATGATATTAGTTGGAAATATCGTGAGGCGTAATTTATTCTTTGACAAATTCTTATTGGTAAAATAATCCTTTTTAACAATAAATGAGTAGTTATTTCGAAAAAGTCATAATGGCATGTTAAAATATTTGATGTAACGAAATTATTAAAACATGAATATGATTTAAGGTAGGATGTTGCTAATATTATTTTTAAAATCTGGTTGTGCGGTAGGTACGATGGAAAATTTGGTAATGTTCTATGGGGAAGTCGTGACGTGATGAATTTGGAGGGGTGGATTTCTCGAACTGTGACTCGATGGAAGTTGCAGTGCTAGATATGGTTAATACAGCATTTATGGATGTAAGAAAATGCATTCGAGTCCCATTTGATCAGGGGATGCGTGGCATGAGGATGACAGTTGAGACTCTCTTATCTGCGTAGAAGGGAATGATAGGACAGGACCCTCTCCGTTGGGGTTTGCGGGAGGTAAAAAATGATACAAATTGGCGTACGTACATGAGGTTTGCAAAGCACACCTGGTGCTGCTATGTACGGACGGCCGATGGTGTATGTGAAGTTTATTTCAGCTAGTGATGATGTCGGAAGCAGTAAGAGCGCTAGCAGAGGAGCATTTGTCCATCACCGCAGGCCCTAATACCGGCCCGTCGGAGAAGCTTGCCATCACCGCTGCTCCTAGCATCGGCCCATCGGAGCAGATGCCTAGCCACCATAATGCTGGCCTAGGATATTGGTCCGCGTTCGTCGACATCAGCGAACACGTGGAGGGATTGCCTGAGGGGTTGGATGATGACGCTTGTTCATCTTCGTCCGAATCCTCGTCGGACGAAGAATGCGCTGGTCTTTCCCAGAGGGCGGTTCCAGGTCCAATGGACCCCGACTTCTTACGCACCATGACCATAAGCAATGAATTTCGCTCTGTTCCGTGCCTAGGAGAGGACAATCCGCTAGTTGGTCAAAGTTTCCCCGACAAGGACTCCGCTGATCAGGCAATAAAGAGGTATGCATTGGGCATATCTCGGCAGCACGTAGTGAAGCAGTCCGATCAAGTCAGCTAAAAGTGATATGTGTTAAATTGAATGAGGGGTGTAGGGGAGAGTGGTCGCTCGAAAGAGCTCTGGGGTATGTCAGCCCTAGCATATCTCAAAAATAGAACCACATACCCGCGAGCAGAGTTGGGGCTCTGGATAACCACCGGAACGTCACCGCAAAATATGTGTCACATATCATGCAAGTGTTGGTGGAAAAAGACATCAATGTCATGTGAAGACGTTGCAAGAGACCGCAGAAGATCAGATTGGCTTCCATATCAGCTTCCGGAAAGGCAAGGCGTGCGAAGGAGGAGATCTTCCGAGGCTGTACGACACATATGAGCAAGCGTATGACCCAGCCCCCGCAATGCTCCATCAGATATCGTCAAGTAACCCGGGACTCAAGTATTCAAAAGAGAACGTCCAACACCCCAGGGAGCCAAATGAAGAAATACTTGACCGCTTATTCGGGCATTCCCCAGGCTATAGCAGTGCATTCCAACAATGTCGTCCAGTGATATCAATAGATGGTACCTTCCTCACTCGGGAAGTACAAGGGCACACTCTTGTTGGCGATCGCAGCAGATGCAAACAATCAACTCCTTCGTATTGCATATGCATTGGTGGAGAGCGAGAATAAAGATAGTTGGCTCTGGTTCCTGTTCAGCTTGAAGATATCAGCTGTCGGAAATCGCCCCGATGTTTGCATTATCTCCGATCGCAACACGGGGCTATTGAGCGTGCTAGAATTTTTGAAGGTGGCACAAGATCCTGAATGGGGGTGGCCCGATCTAGAAACAAGGTGGTGCATGCGGCATTTGGCAGCCAATTTTTACTCAAAAATTCAAGAAGAAGGATTGGTTCAAGCTGTTCAAGAGAATGTGCATGCAGAAGACAACAGAGAAGATGAATGCAATTTGGAGTGGAATTAATGCGTAAATTGAGAAAGCTGCATTGCCACGCAGAACAGATCGGAGGGGTCATACCAGGACAATGAATTTGTCTACGTGGATTGCCGAGAGTTTCCCGATTTTAGCAAGTGGGCGCTTGCTTACGACTCTGGGGCTCGGTACGGCATAATTACCACCAACATGTCTGAGGTGTACAATGGCGTGCTGAAAGGTGTGCGCGCCCTCCCTGTCATGGCGTTGATTAATGAAACTTGGAACCAGACTTTCGTACTTTGCAGACAGAGTCCAGGTTGCCAACGCTCGGGACGCACTGAACAAGCCATGGTCTGAAAAGATGCAGCGACATCTCGACGAGAAAGCCAAAAAAGCACAAAGCCATGGTTTCGTCAAATTGATGCACTTAGGAATAAGTGGGAAATACATGTACGCGCCTAAGCTTGTGAGAGGTCACCACAGAGGCTCAAGAAAGCATGCTGTTACCCTCGGACCTAGCTCATGTGAGTGCAGTTGTAACAAGCCAAAACTTTTGGGATACCCCTGTAGTCATGTCCTCAAGGCTGCTTCAACACATAACATCAGCGTGGAGACCTACATATCTCCGTACTTCAACACATACAACCTACTGCACACATGGAACGGTGAGTTCTGGACATGGGCCATTGGGCAGCACTATAGGGATGTATGGCCGGATAAATCCACCATATGGGTTTCGGACCCGACGTTGAAGAGGACCGCGAAGGGTCGACGCCAATCTCGCCGCCATAGAAATGACATGGACCATAGTCAGACGGGAGAACCGCGCCGTTGTCGCGTTTGCAGATGTCCCGGTCATGCGCGAAGGGAATGCCCTTACCGTAGCAACAACAACCCGGCTTGATGTAATTTGTTAATGTGTTGTAATAAATTTATAATAATTTGTACTCATGATTTGTTGTAACATATTTATAATTATTTGTACTCATCAGTTGTTGTAATAAATTTCTAATTATTTGTGCTTATGATTTGTTGTAATACTTGCTAACATATTTATACTTATTATGTGTGTACAGGTGATGACGTCGCAATTACCAGACCTTTTAGAGGCGTCGTTTGATGCCGATCACCATTGTCACCAATGGTTGGACCCGAACGGCCACTTCGACCCCCCTCACACGTTCATGTTACGCGGCATCAAACATAGGTTGAATGTTCATGATCGTTATATGGATCACTTACGTGCTCACGGACTTCTTTCATATTCGAAGCTTACATCAAGCACGTAGAATTTTATGTTGGACCCGTCTCTTATGTCAGCCCTTGTTGATCGATGAAGACCCGAGACCCACACTTTTCAGTTACGTTGTGGGGAATTGACACCTACCCTAAAAGATGTGTTCATGATTACTGCTCTTCCTATCATTGGTAATCCAGTGGTACCCCAAGCATATTCTAGTAATTGGCCGAACCAGGTTGAAGCACGGTTTGGTGTTCCATTTCCTGCTAACACCCGCAGTGGACAGCGTCCTAGGGGTGTGCCTTTGAGCTGGCTAGTCACCCATTTTGCTAACTTACCTGCCCATACAGATAATGTCACATTGTCAAGGCATCTATTTGCATATGTGTTGTATCTCTTAGGTATAATGTTCCCTTCGTCACATGGTGACGTTGTTCTTCCTAGTTTAATTAAAATTTCCCAAGAGATAGTAGAAGACCCCTTACTTCCCGGGCCCGTATACAGCTTTGGTTCAGCCATGCTTGCTCATACATACAGGGGGTTATGTCACGCCACACAGAAAAATCTAGGGGCCACATACTTGCCGTCAGCTATGAGTTTCTTCAGCTATGGTCATGGGAATACCTTCCTGTTGGACGTCCCCACCTTTCCAACATAATACACCCATACGATTTTGGCTAGTGCTATACATGCCCCTCTGACATTTGGAGCTCGTTGGGTACATGCTAAAAAAAGGTGGTCAACAAATCTGGTACACGGTTGTTACCCGGAATACCACCAGGAGTTTGAGGGGCTAGAGGATCACATGATCAGATGGAACCCATGGACGGATAATGTCGCCGTATGGGGTGCTCAGCCACCTACACCTGATATGTATACGAGGCTCCAACTTGTGGTTGACACGTTGCAACCTCCTATTTCTGTGGATGGTTGAGACATATAACCCAGAGCGTGTTATGCGACAATTTGGTCTCTATCAACAAGTTCCACCACCAGCATCGAGGCGACTTGATGATGTAGTTCATACGTAAGTGCGCTAATTCAGATATAAAATGTATTGCATTTTTTTTACTCACATATTTGTTATTAACTATTTTATTTCATTTCGACAAGATAATAAATGCTTGAATTGTGCCGATCTGGAGCAATGTAATAGACAAGTGGATAGAGCTTTGGATTAATAATGCGGCATCCGATATTGTGCACGAATATAGGTACGTTGAGTATTAAATTGCTTCGATTATTTTCATAGATGTGCTAACGACAATTATTTCTTACATTCGTAGACCATATAATGATGCCACATATGACCACTAGAATCGTGGTATCGCAGTAGCACAAGGACTTTGCTCACCAGCCCTCCACCCGAGAGGACGACAGATTACACACAGTGTCGAGCATCTGGTTCTTGGGTTCTTAGGCCTGAACGGACAGCAGCATACCATCGCGAAACCTCGGTACTTACATTTGTTTACAAATATTAGTTTATTGCAATTAAAATAAATATTCACAACTTTTTGTTATTATTTTCAGATACGCGAATATAGGGAGATCGTCCGGTCTGCATCTGATGCTTTGCGGCTGCGAAACACGAATGACCTCTGAAGGAAAATCCTGATTATGCGTATATTTGATACGGCCATGAGCGGGATTAAAAAGATTTGGTTGCGCCGAGATGATGATGTTGTTACACGAGCTTACGACATGCCGGAGGCACCGTCGTCCAGTACCAGCATGGCGCGGACGACCGGTATGGCGCGTACGAGCAATATGGTGGCGTACGAGCAGCATGGCTGCGATAAGCCAACCCTCATACGCGGAATCCATCATATGCACGCGTCGACTCATCTCTACTTGATCGCTCACAATCAGCTCACATTTCTCCACCACATGGTGGCACACAGGTATTATCAGATACATCTAAAATTATGATACATCTAAAATTATGAATGGTCGTATGTTCTTGTACAAGATTGACAAATATATCATCTTCTATGCACTACAAATAGGAGGAGAATATTTTCTCTACTAATCCATTCGGGGAAAGATTTTCATACACCCAAGGGGAGACTTCAAATATCGAGAACACCACTGCGTATCTTCATATTTTACAAATATTCACTTACACAACATAAAAATACGGCTATTATTTACGAACCTTTTCGTACGCAACAACATGTCGAACCTAACTGGTCAGAGATGGAAGCTGGAGTCGGCTACAATATACCTCCTCCACAGGTTCCTTCAAATTTAATATATAATTTCTCCCATAAAAAATATTGCTGCCTATTACTGACAACTCATATTTTTACGCGCGCAGCAATCTTTTGATCCTGTTTGACCCAACATGATAGCTGGTTTTGGCCATAATATGGCCCCACCACAGATCGTGAGCATATGCAGCAAGAATATTATGCCGGATCTTATAATCAACCTGGACAATCAAGGGATATTTTATCAATTCTTTGCTGCTGACATTATGAGCGGACAAGAAAGTTTAATTCCTCCAGCGACACAATCTCAGCAGATACTACAAACTCCACCACAGAACAATGATGCCAGCACCGATGATGAGGATGAAGAGTACGGCCGAGGTTTGCGCCAACATCGTCCACCACGTCGTTTGTCGCCTTCCTCGGTGCTACGTGAGACCACCACGCCGTTGTCGACAAGCTTGATATGTTGAGAACACTGTTACATATTATTATTATTTCTATCTATGTATGACCTAGGTATGAGACATATTTCTATAATTTCGCATAATAATTCAATAGGTACTTAAAAATAAGATACATCAACATGCAAAAAAAATTCAACAAAAAATTAAGTTACTACCAAAATGAAGATACATCGGCACTGCCAACACCACAACTTAAAATAAACGCTACGAGTAACAATATAAGCTTCACTTTTTTTCCTTCTTAAATTAAAAATACGGCTAATCACTGCAACGGAATTTAAGATACAACGCGAAAGTAAAACAGAAATTAAAATACGTAGTTACTACAACATATCACTCTATTTGCCCCGCGTCCACCGTGGCCATTTTTCAGTCTTGTCGCCGCGTTCTTCCGTCGCCTCGCGCCTCGGCAGCCCTTTCTCTTAATCTCTTCCTTTCCGCTTCACGGGCCTCCCTGCGCACCTCTTCCTTCTCGCATACCTACGTGCAACCTCATCATCCATCCGCTCTCGATTTACCTCGCGATTTCGAGCTTGCTTCGCTCTTAATTTTTGTATTTGTCTCTCTCTTTCTCGCTTTATCATTAGCAATAGCCTTTTCGAAACCCTCCTCCTCATGAAACCTTGCCCATGCACGCCGTTGTTTTTCCTCCACCCTCGGGCGCGCCCATCCGGGCTGCTCCTGGTCTATCTAGTGAAACCAGTTGCAAGGGCGGGGAGATCCGCAACAAAAATAATACGGTTAATAAACGAAAATTAATGAAACCTACCGCATACCTCGAGGATTTTTAATCATGCTTTTAGAACATACCGCTGTGCCCGAGGACGATGAACTTGTTCGTGCGGGTGGATCATGATCGTAATAAGCGCACATGAAATATTTCATGCCGAACTTATCGAAAAATCCACCACCTCCTTCACCTTCGCAAGGCGGCCGCACCAACACCTCTCCGCTGTAACCCCCGGTGGCAAGCTTGCATTCTTCCCTTCATCGGCCTAAAATATCCTGGTCCGAGCAAGGCATACTCATGCTTGGCTAAGGTATAACGACTTGTGACTTGTGTACCAAATAACATCGAGCATCGTTTTTACAGAGAACTGGAGCAGATCGAGCGGGAGAATTAGGCGGGAAATTACCGCAATCAGCAAAAGCGCAGCAATCATCAAAAAGTGTAACGTGGGAATGAGTGCGCATGGGTACGGTGCAGCACGCCCGCCGCGTTTGTCGGCCAGCAGAATCCTGCCGCCGTGGCCGGTGGCGGCACCCTCGCCACGCGCAGCATGCCGCCGCATGCGCGGCGGCAGGCCCACCAGCTCACGGCGGCGTGCTGACGGCGACGGACGGCAGCGCCGGACGTGCCGCCATAGCCGACG
>NC_061514.1:273559097-273574708 GCF_022539505.1 Lolium rigidum
TTTAAGCATGACTTCAAGACCAGAGGGTACACTTCTACTATTGTTGTTAGAATTATCATAAGAATTACCATAACCATTACCATTATTAGAAGGATATGGCCTATAATTGTTACCAGAATTATTTCTATAAGCATTGTTGTTGAAATTATTACTTTTAATGAAGTTCACATCAACATGCTCTTCTTGAGCAACCAATGAAGCTAAAGGAACATTATTAAGATCAACATTCGATCTACCATTAAGAAGTATAGACATAATCACATCAATCTTATCACTCAAGGAGGAGGTTCTTCAACAAAATTTACCTTCTTACCTTGTGGAGTCCTTTCAGTGTGCCATTCAGAGTAGTTGATCATCATATCATCAAGAAGCTTTGTTGCCGCCCCCAAAGTGATGGACATAAAAGTACCTCCAGCAGCTGAATCCAATAGGTTCCTCGAAGAAAAATTTAAACCTGCATAGAAGGTTTGGATGATCATCCAAGTAGTTAGTCCATGGGTAGGGCAATTCTTTACCAAAGATTTCATTCTTTCCCATGCTTGGGCAACATGTTCATTATCCAATTGCTTAAAATTCATTATGCTACTTCTCAAAGATATGATTTTAGCAGGAGGATAATATCTACCAATGAAAGCATCTTTACATTTAGTCCATGAATCAATACTATTCTTAGGCAAAGATAGCAACCAATCTTTAGCTCTTCCTCTTAAGGAGAAATGAAACAATTTCAGTTTTATAATGTCCCCGTCTACATCCTTATACTTTTGCATTTCACAAAGTTCAACAAAATTATTAAGATGGGCAGCAACATCATCAGAACTAACACCAAAAAATTGCTCTCTCATAACAAGATTTAGTAAAGCAGGTTTAATTTCATAAAATTTTGTTGTAGTAGCAGGTGGAGCAATAGGAGTACATATAAAATCATTGTTATTGGTGCTAGTGAAATCACACAACTTAGTGTTCTCAGGAGTATTCATTTTAACAGTAATAAAAATAAACTAAGCAGAACAGAATTAAATAAAGTAAAACTAGTAACTATTTTTTTGTGTGTTTTTTGATATAAAGAAAGCAAACAAGACAGAAAATAAAATAAAGTAAAGCAAGACAATAAACAAAGTAAAGAGATTGGATGTGAGAGACTCCCCTTGCAGCGTGTCTTGATCTCCCCGGCAACGGCGCCAGAAAAAGAGCTTGATGACGCGTGAAGCACACGCCCGTTGGGAACCCCAAGAGGAAGGTGTGATGCGTACAGCAGCAAGTTTCCCTCAGTAAGAAACCAAGGTTTATCGAACCAGTAGGAGATGAAGGCCACGTGAAGGTTGTTGGTGAAGGAGTGTAGTGCGGCGCAACACCGGGATTCCGGCGCCAACGTGGAACCTGCACAACACAATCAAAATACTTTGCCCCAACTTAACAGTGAGGTTGTCAATCTCACCGGCTTGCTGTAAACAAAGGATTAAACGTATGGTGTGGAGAATGATGTTTATTTGCAAAGAACAACAGAGAACAGAGATTGCAGTAGATTATATTTCAGATGTAAAAGAATGGACCGGGGTCCACAGTTCAGTAGTGGTGTCTCTCCAATAAGATAAATGGCATGTTGGGTGAACAAATTACAGTTGGGCAATTGACAAATAGAGAGGGCATAACAATGCACATACATATCATGATGACTAATATGAGATTTACTTGGGGCATTACGACAAATAACATAGACCGCTATCCAGCATGCATCTATGCCTAAAAAGTCCACCTTCGGGTTAGCATCCGCACCCCTTCTAGTATTAAGTTGCAAACAACAGACAATTGCATTAAGTACTGTGTGTAATGTAATCAACACAAATATCCTTAGACAAAGCATCGATGTTTTATCCCTAGTGGCAACAGCACATCCATAACCTTAGAACTTTCTATCACTGTCCCAGATTCAATGGAGGCATGAACCCACTATCGAGCATAAATACTCCCTCTTGGAGTCACAAGTATCAACTTGGCCAGAGCCTCTACTAGCAACGGAGAGCATGCAAGATCATAAACAACACATATATGATAGATCAATAATCAACTTGACATAGTATTCCATATTCATCGGATCCCAACAAACACAACATGTAGCATTACAAATAGACGATCTTGATCATGATAGGCAGCTCACAAGATCTAAACATGATAGCACAAGAGGAGAAGACAACCATCTAGCTACTGCTATGGACCCATAGTCCAAGGATGAACTACTCACACATCAATCCGGAGGCGGGAATGATGATGTAGAGTCCTCCGGTGATGATTCCCCTCTCCAGCAGGGTGCCGGAGGCGATCTCCTGAATCCCCGAGATGGGATTGGCGGCGACGGCGTCACAGTAACTTTTCTCGTATCGTGGCTCTCGGTACTAGGGTTTTCGCGACGGAGAGAATAAATAGGCGAAGGGGCAGACGGAGGGCGCCCGAGGGGCCCACCCCACAGGCCGGCGCGCCCCCCCTCCAGGCCGCGCCGCCCTAGGCTTGTTTACAGCAAGCCGGTGAGATTGACAACCTCACTGTTAAGTTGGGGCAAAGTATTTTGATTGTGTTGTGCAGGTTCCACGTTGGTGCCGGAATCCCTGGTGTTGCGCCGCACTACACTCCTTCACCAACAACCTTCACGTGGCCTTCATCTCCTACTGGTTCGATAACCTTGGTTTCTTTCTGAGGGAAAACTTACTGCTGTGTGCATCACACCTTCCTCTTGGGGTTCCCAACGGACGTGTGCATCACGCGCCATCAGTGAGCTTCCAGGTTCCAGTGTGCTTCTCCCGATAAAAAAATGACGCTAAAAAAATCCCATCAATTTTACTCCTATAGGTCTCTGAAAGTGAAAAATACACGAAACAGGGAATTCATGTTCTGCAGAGTTAAAAACCAAATAAAGGGGACCATTGGTAAATCCTCATAAATCAATGTAAATCATGGTATTATCATCATATATGTTGCAAATATTTTGAAATTCAATATGATAAAGGACAAAATTCATGTATGCATTTTGCATGCATCACCTGCCCATATGGGTGCTCCTTAAACTTGATGATGTTTGCAGTAAAATGGCCATGATTTTCTCATACATACTCCGATTTAAGTGTTCTTCGGCTCGTTGAACTTATATGGACGAGGTCTACACAACCATGGTCTTCAATTTGTATCTATTATGGAAAATCACATTTTATCATCCTCTAAATGGCTAAGTCTAGTGGCAGCAACTCCTCCATAATGTGTCCTCTGTGCTCCATTTGCCTTCCCTTAGTCATAGATGTGTCTTGCACCTACACACACATAAAAAGGAAGAAAATGGTAAGAAAATCCTAATAAAATTAACTAATAATTGTGCAACACTCATTGAAAGTGAAAGAGAACTTGCAAATATTCATAAATAGGCATAGTTAGAACTAGATGGAGCATGATATGAGTGGAAATTAGCACATTTTACATGCCTAAAATATCTTATGAAATGCACTCATCAACATCCCCAAGCTTAGACCTTGCTCGCCCTCGATCAAGAAGGTCGATAATAACTTCATGCTATCATCTAACTTATTATTCTTATTTTACTACAAGCTTATGGTAAGATAGAACGTAATCATACAAGGTAACATAAGCTCAGTTATTTAATTTTCGAACCACTGCAGATTAATCAAAACTTCTATGCTCGATGTCAAAAGTAAATCTTACTTGCAAGCAAACTTGTGATCCTCCTATTGCATCTTTTATATTTTTCTATTCTTACTTTGTAACGTAGAAGCTTAGAACAAATAGATGTTTAGACACTAATAGGAAAGTAAATCTACCCAACAGTACTAGTCAGTCAAGGTTCTCAAGTGCAAAACATTAGTTATTGATTTTCATATAATTTATCCAATAGTAACGAGGCTTATGCCAAAAGGAAATGTGGGATCATGTCAAAAGAAGCATAGCATTAGAGAACTCATGGCTATCAAACACTTCTTTTGTATTCTTTGCTTTCTAAAATTTCAGTTTTTTAGTTACGAGATCATGCCAAATTTTAGTGTGTTTAATGAGATTGTGTAGAACATTAACATAATGCAGACCGCGACGCCAACGCCAATGTGGAGGCCAAGAAGGCAACACGGAATATATTGGTGCACTGATTTTTGGACATAGCAAAAAGGTCCCTCAATTAGTGATTTTTAATCTTTAATTCCCAACTATTTTGCATATGACCCATGTTTCTAGTCGCATTCTACGCCTACCGATTTGCACAATATGTTCCTAGAAGAGATAACCACATAATGAAATATGCTTTCATAATATGTTTTGTTTTGACCATCGAAATAAAAAAAAACGCTACTTAGGATCTGTTTTGGCCATCTACGAAACGGAACAATACTAATAAAGATCTGTATGTCCATTTAGATATGCATAGGCTTTCATTTAGATCTCAAGAAGGACCGGATCCAAAGAAAAATACTGCAATAACTATATGGAATTCTTTTTAGATCGGAACCAAATCAATCTACGAAAGTATCAAATCTAACCAAATCGGATCCGTCTTAAACATAAATTAGACTGCCTCTTGGAATTGGGAGAAAAGAAGCGTAAATCACGTGAGGGAGAAATACAGATCAGATTAAAAGTAAACATGGAAGAGGAAAACAAACATTGTTTTAGACCATGGGACCAGCCATCTCCGCCGCCACATAAGTTGCATGGTGATCCCCGACTCTCCAGCCATACCGTGTTCCAGCCATACCGAAAATCGCAAATATCTTCACTTCCCATGGACGCTATTTTCGGCGTCACCGTTACTCTATCGTCGTCGCGCTCAACCTGCTTGGACACGCTGGCGCAAGCCGACCATCACGCGAGGATAGTCATTAAACTCACGAAGTGCTCGGGCTAGCTAGAGAGGAGATCAAGCCGAGGGACTGGTGGATATCGGTGAAAACATAACGATGGAAAGAGAGGAAAAGATAAGGAGAAAACGTGCGAGATATAGCACGCGTCCGGCCTCAACCCATGCGCGTGGCGTTGGGGAACATAATCAGTTAGCGGCTTAGTGCCACTTTGACCGTGGAGAAAAATACAACCGACAATCTGAACAATACAGGCTCACCATCAGAAACACACCACCTTCAAAACTTCATCAAAGAAAGCACACACGTGAGAGACCTACAATAAATGGCACAAAGCACCAAAAATATACACACACAAAAATAGACAAAATCAAACCACCAAAGAGCATACGTGTCAACTTCACATTAATCCAAAAAAAAGTTAAAAATCTGAGAAGAATCGAGGTTGTTGAGGTCTAGTATGAGTAGTACATATGCCTAGAGCCTACTTGTAGTATGGATTAGGACGCACGTAACGGACCTTCCACCAGCCGATAACGTACTTCAATAGCGCCAAACACATGTGATCGCGTTCAAGCTCCAGCCTCGAGCAAGCGATCATCCGTAACGCACCGTTGCCGGTAAGCTTCAAATACGAACACCGTACGAATTGATGGATTCCTGGCGCCAACGGGCGTGGCTCGCCGACGATCGATCTCTGTGCACCAGCGTCAGAGCTACCGCGACGCGCGCCCACCGGACGGGCGGGGAGAGTGCCACGCCGCCGCCGCGTGCCGCGCAAGAGAACACCGGAGTCTGCCCGGCGCGTAGCGACGACGGACGTCCATGTCTGCATGTCGACGACGGCGTCCATGTCTGCATGGCGACGACGGACGTCCATGCCGCCGCGACATCGGAGTCTGCCCGGCGGCGACCACGGATAAATACAACACTCACAGTATATACAGATATAGACCGGCCGTTGCAGCGAAGCCGGCATTGCTCTGTACGTACTGAACTACTGATGTGTGCGCGCGCAGAAGAAAGCACAAGTACACTCAACAATGGCTGATGCAGAGCATCCACGTTGTCTCCGAGACCGATGGTGATGGCCCAGCTTGTGTAGTCCGTGCAGGTTTGGACGGATCGATCGGCCATGGAGGGCGGTTTTCCAAGAACAAAGATGGGGCACGGAGCAGCCGTCGTACTGTACCAACCACGAAACCAGCGTCAACGTTGCCGGCTTTGGGTGCCGCACGCCCGCACTGCCGCACCTCGCGTCGGGTGTGATCGCAGCCAACAAACGAGGGGAACGGAAAACGAATGGTCGCGGCCAACGGAGCAGCTGTAAAATTGATGAATAGTAGCAGTATCAAGATTACAGTAATCATTACTAGTAGGAGAACTCACAACACATCGAAATGATCATGGCCGGATCTCACATCACAGGTTCATCACTTTGAAACAAGAACATTGGAGAGGAGATCTCCACTCGCTCCCATCGCCCCTGTGGCGACCGGGGCGCCTCACCCTCCCCAGTCACTTCCCTCGCCGCCATCGGCGGCAACGGCGGACTTCCTCTTCCCGCGCGCCTGGAGGGACCGACGGGGCAGCTCTCGACCAGGTGGTGGTGAAGCTCGGTGGTGCTGGCGTCGTGATTTTGAGGCTTCCGTCTAAAAAACAAAAAAAGCATTGCATTCAAATTAGGGAATTGCTAGTTCTTACTAGATTGAAAAGTGCTCAGTCGACTCCTACAACGTCGGATTTGCATCGTGATTCAATTCATACTCTTGAGTTGCGAGTTGGGTTTCAACTGATATTTTTTTCAGTTGCAAGTGGAATTGCAACTCAAATTTTCCAGTTGCATGTGGGATTGCAACTACGGGAAAAATGCCTTCAAACCATTAGATTTGCTTCATGATCCGTGCTAACGGTGAGTTACACCATTGGTTGTAACTGATATTCAATGACTGAACTAGTCACACCCTTTAAATTACTTCCTCCATATTTATTTACTCCGCGTTCTAGATTTAGTTAAAGTCAAGATTTATAAATTTTGACTAAGAATATAAAAAATGTATAAATGTTCATCATAAAAATTACTTATAATATAAAAATATACTTTGTAGTGATTTTGATACAATATATTTTATATTCGATATGTTAATATTTGTTTTACTAAACTAGCTAGGTTGCCCTTGCAAATGTGAGGGCATCGTGTTAAGAGCACGCAATGTGTCAAAGAAATAAATTTATGATTCTATAAATATTTAAAATATACTAATTTCTAAATGGCATTCTACAACAACACCACAAATGTTATGCTAAGATAATATCACTAGTGTGTATATGCATCATTTAATTTTATGGAAAATAATTAGTCATATGAATTCCTCAAAACGCCATCTCACCATATTCTAGAACATCCTCTATACTCTATTTTGATCTTTTTTTACCTCTTCATGCTATATCACCCACTGTTCAAAGCCCCTCCCACATATTATTTGTGTTATACATGATTATGCCAACTTGGATCATAGTAGCATCGTCTTACTAGCACAATATTTAGGCCAGCTTGGATCATAGTAGATTTCCAATTTTTTTCAGAAGTAGTAAACTTGTAACTTCAATGGCTAAAAACGCAGACATGAGGTGATAGCGGGGTGTTGCATGAATAAAATTGATACAAATAACATAGTGTTAATCTCTAACTCCGTTGTGTGTAGGCATGTGTTCCAAATATAGTTATGCGTACTAACCAATAGAATTTACACAATATTTGTTGTCCTACCTACCAATTTCACCGGGGCCAACTTAGAACTACAAGTAATTAAGATCTACCCTTTCGAATAGTCTGAAATAATGCATTAGCACTTCATGAACACACAATATCCTCAAACTACCACATATTCCCCTTGGTTTCGACTGTCACTTTAGGGTTCGTAGGTTCAACATAATAGTAGTCAATACACTATGCAAATACATAACAAACTCATATATATGATGGAGAAATAAAAGTTCAGTACTAAAATCAGGTCACTAGGTCCTAGCAATAGGCACTAAACATAGCAAAGATGTATTAACATCATACAATAATATCCTCAAGATAAACACCTCAAATCTCGATACGTATGCATGATTATATGATCAATCTCATCCAATCCCCATCCACCTCACATGCCTAGAGGGAACTACTCATTCATCATGATGGAGAGTGAGAACATGGTTTGTGGAGACATTGTTTATGACGATAGTGGTGAAGATGGCATCGAGATCCCCCTTTCCGGCGTGGAGAGCAGGACCAATCTGACCCCGAAATGAAGATCATGGTGGTGGCAGCGCTTTGTTTCAGGAAAAGGTTCGTTCTCCTGGGAGGATAAGTTTTTGGGGTATGTAAGGAGGTATGTGAAAGGAGGAGGCGAGGCGACGTCTGAGGCCAGAAAGGGCCTAGGTGGCGCGAGATACATAGGGGCCCGTGCCACCTGCTCTTATTCTCAACCTGTTGATCTCCTGGTGTCCCACTTTAGCTTATTTTGTTCATCTCAAAAATTCCAAAGTGTGCCCTCTCATCTTGCCCTTTTTGGAGTCTCATAGCTCATGTAATGCTCAAAATACTAACATAAGGTATTTTTTGCCATACAACGTTAAAACCAAAATAAAGGGACTTTATAGGAAAGTCCCACACACCATCTAAAAATGCACAAGTAATGATATACTAATGAAAATAACAATACAAAGTAGTCTTATAAGTTGCTATTATTATGATGCAAAATGCACATATCAGCCCTCCGCCGGCGACCACTGCCCCGGAGGGGTGACCTCTGAAAGGATCGTATGCCGCACCTAGAGGGGGGGTGAATAGGTGCTAACCAATTTTTAGTTCTTTTTCAATTTAGGCTTGACACAAAAGGTAAATTCTCTAGATATGCAACTAAGTGAATTTACCTATATGACAAGGATATCAACTAAGCAAGGTGTAGCTACGCAATAGTAGATAGAGTGGGATAGAGGTAACCGAGAGTGGAGCACGCGATGACACGGAGATGATTCCCGTAGTTCCCTTCCTTTGCAAGAAGGTACGTCTATGTTTGGAGGAGTGTGGTTGCTACGCAAGCCAAACCAACAGCCACGAAGGCTTCACTCAGATCTCCTGTGAGCAACGCCACGAAGGCCTAGCCCACTTCCACTAAGGGATTTCCTCGAGGCGGAAACCGGGCCTTTACAAAGTTCTTGGGGCACACATCCACAACCAAATTGGAGGCTCCCAAATGCTGTAACAATACAACAATCAACAACAACACATCAACAACAAATCAACTAGGGAACCAAATAGGAACACTAGCATGAGATCCCTCAAACAAGAGGGGGAAATGAAGAACGCTTCGGTGAGGATGTAGATCGGTGTCTTCTCCTTCAAATCTCCAAAGATCAAGAGCTTTGGTTGGGGGAGGAAGGAGATCTTGCAAATCTTGACTTTCTTGAGGTGGCTCTAATGGAGGTGGCTTGGCAGATTTCTTGTGTAATGATTGAGCAAGCAACCAAGGTAGAAGAAGGGGGTATTTATACCCCCTCTCAAAAATGAGCCGTTGCGGCTACGGGGGCCGGATAATCCGGCCTAAGTAAGGGCCGGATAATCCGCCCCCGGATAATCCGGCCTTCGGAACAAAACCGTGACAAAATCCGGCCAAAAGTCCGGCCCTATGCCAGAGAAGCTTTTCTTCCAGTCCTTAGCCAAAATCGGGGGGGCCGGATATTTCCAAAATATCCGGCCCTGGTACAATACCGGGACATTATCCGGGCAAATGTCCGGCCCCCATACTGAGCAGCATTTCCTCGAGGACTTAGCCAAAACCAGGGGGCCGGATATTTCAACAATATCCGGCCCGGATTATCCGGCCTGGCCAATCTTTTTCTGATGACTTTTGACAGACGATCAAATCCAACACACATGAATAATTATCTATGTAATCCCTGTACCACTTAATCAAACATTAGTGTATCACATATATTGACATCAAACACACAAAACATAATGTGAGAGATGTTCTTTCAATCTCCCCTTTTTGGTGTTTGATGACAATATACGGATTTGCCAAGGAATCACAATAGAGACAAGCATGATGGCAAGATATAGAGGCACTCCCCCTACATGTGTGCATATAAGTAATTTGCATTTGAATACAAATACACAACACATAGGAGTATGGTGCCTCAACACAAGAGATATCCAACATGAGCTCTAACAAAAGACATTGACACATATGAAGTTGAGATAGGAAGCAAGAAATCATACCCATGTGTAGATATATAATGCGGAGATATAGCATCACACACAATGTAATATCCTTGATCTCAACAAATAGAAATCCGAAAACCATAACAATGTCTCACACCACATAGCACATAGTTTTGAACGGCACACAAACAAACCAAATAGTTCAACTAAAGAGGGAACACAAGCAATATAAGAATGATAAACGCATATGCTTGTGCCCAAACCATGCAAATCCCGAGAATCCTAATAGAACACTTCTCCCCTTTGGCATCGAGACGCCAAAAGGGGACAAGCGCGATGCTACACGTCCCATGGGAATCACTCGGAGGCATCATCATCATCGGACTCGTATGCCTCTTCCTCTTCTTCCTCATCAGTGTCAGGTGCATCCGGAGAGCGGCGAGAGGTGTTGGACCTTTGAAGGCAATCATCAAGATCACTCCATGGAACCTGTGCTTGAGTGCCATCCACTGTAACCCTGGTGAGCTGGAGGCTGAGGCGGGGGTCCTTGATCACCACTGAGCTTGTGAAGAATAACCGCTCGAGTATGCTTAATCTCGAACGCTCTCGGCTAGCTGCATAGTTCTCCTTATGGATCTCAATGTTCATGCAAAGGATGTGGCGCTGGAACCAACTAAGCCGGGTCACTTGCTTCCTCATAGCCGGGACATCACGATGACGAGCGGGAGCATAACCACTAGAACGAGCATCACCCATGAAAGAGTCAGGAGCAGGTACAGCTGAAGAGACTGGCTTAACCTTGTAGGCCTTCTTGACATGGTGCTTCACCAAAGGGTACCCACTCAAGTCTTCACCAACCACGGCCACAGTGTTGTTGATGAGAAGCTGAATGTAGGGAGCATAGGGTATGGAGGTGCGGGAGACCATGGCATCATGGATCTCATGGAAGATAAAGTCCATGACATTAAGATTGAAGTTTCGTTCCTCATTCCCATCACGAGCACACTTATAGCTGAGGTGCATAAGGTTCACAAGGACTCCCCAGAGAGCATCATTGTTACCACCACTTGGGCAAATGGTTGCCCGAAAGAACCGAAGCAGCTGATTGTATATGGGAAGCAGCCCCTTAGTATAACCAATTCTTCCTGCTGAGGTATAGAGATGCACAAGAGCATTCTTATCTGTCAGTTGTGGTCCATGAAGGCGACGACCCCCGTCAACAGGAACTCCAAGAAAACCAGCAAATTGGCGTAGAGTGGCACTTGCGATGGAGTGGAGCCGGTCATCCATTCCATAGTGTGTTCCTCATCTTTCTTGATTGCCAAAGTGGCAAAGAATTGCTTCACCAAATCTGGGCTATAGTCACATTGAATCTTCATGATATCATGCAAACCCAACCTTCCGGCTACCCGGATTGCATCTTCAAAGTGATTGTTTTCAGCCGGAATGTCCACATCGATAGCTTGCATGGGTCTCGAGATTCTTCATGGGCTCATAGATGTCCTTGTAGATGAATTCCTGCTCAATGCACCGGAATCTCCTGCCCTCAATCTCTTCATCCCTTGGGACATCTTCATACCGAGTTCTTCATGCGAATAGCGGAATAAGAGGCTCGGGTCCATGGCCTTGTAGTTCTCCCTCACTTCCTTGTTCTTACGCCTTGAGGTGACGGACTTGCGAGGTGCATTGGGTGCAAACTCGTCACTAGATCGATCATGCCTTGAGCGTCTCCGACCACCCCGAGAAGCACCACCTGTGAGAAGCAAAGGCGGGTAGCAAAGGAAAGGTAATGCTCATAAGTCATGTAAGATACAGTAATGTACTCGAGAAGCATGCTATAAGTCGGTACAAATCTAGACATGATAGATTGAAGCAAAAACTGCAGCGGCGATGAAGCTCCAGGCCGGATAATCCGGTGTCCCCTGGGGGCGGATAATCCGGCCAGGCCGGATAATCCGGCCGGCTCGAGGGGCGGATAATCCGACCTCGCGAGATAAGCGATTTTCCAATCAAAAGCTTGTCCGAGACTAGATCGGCCTCATAGCATGCAAGAGGAGTACACTACAATCGATTTGGAACAACTAGACACCAATTCCACCAAGAAAATAGCACATATAAAACACAACATCTAGGGTTAGAGATTGTGAATCATACCCACATCCACCGTGGAAACCGCTTGGAGGAGAAGGTAGCTAGGGAGGAGATGCACCCGATCCACCCAAGAACTCCGAGAGGGGGCGGACGGAGCGTCTCCGGCGAGGAGGAGGAGGTCCGGTGATCTTGAGAGGAGAAAGAGAGAGAGAGGCGCGTGGGGGGGGGGGGAGGTGTGAACCGTTTCCCCCCGTGGCCTCGACCTCAGCCCTTTCAAGATCTGCCCAGGCCGGATAATCCGGCCCTAGCTTAGGGCGGATAATCCGGCCGGGCCGGATTATCCGGTGTCTCCTAGGGCCGGATTATCCGGGGTGCTGGATGATACGTCTCCGACGTATCAATAATTTCTTATGTTCTATGCCATATTATTGATGATACCTACATGTTTTATGCACACTTTATGTCATATTCGTGCATTTTCTGGAACTAACCTATTAACAAGATGCCGAAGTGCCGGTTCACGTTTTCTGCTGTTTTTGGCTTCGAAATCCTAGTAACGAAATATTCTCGGAATTGGACGAAACGAAGACCCGGGGCCTATTTTTCCACGGAGCTTCCGGAAGACCGAAGAACATACGAAGTGGGGCCACGAGGTGGCGACACCACAAGGCGGCGCGGCCTAGGGGGCCCGCGCCGCCCTATGGTGTGGCCCCTCGTCGGGCCCCCGACTCGCCCTTCCGCCTACTTAAAGCCTCCGTCGCGAAACCCATGATGCGAAAAAACCACGATACGGAAAACCTTACCGAGACGCCGCCGCCGCCGATCCCATCTCGGGGGATTCTGGAGATCTCCTCCGGCACCCTGCCGGAGAGGGGATTCATCTCCCGGAGGACTCTACACCGCCATGGTCGCCTCCGGAGTGATGAGTGAGTAGTTCACCCCTGGACTATGGGTCCATAGCAGTAGCTAGATGGTTGTCTTCTCCTCATTGTGCTTCATTGTTGGATCTTGTGAGCTGCCTAACATGATCAAGATCATCTATCTGTAATACTCTATGTTGTGTTTGTCGGGATCCGATGGATAGAGAATACCATGTCATGTTAATTATCAAGTTATTACATATGTGTTGTTTATGATCTTGCATGCTCTCCGTTTCTAGTAGAGGCTCGGCCAAGTTTTTACTTTTAACTCCAAGAGGGAGTATTTATGCTCGATAGTGGGTTCATGCCCGCATTGACACTCAGGACAGATGACAGAAAGTTCTAAGGTTGTGTTGTGCTGTTGCCACTAGGGATAAAACATTGGCGCTATGTCCGAGGATGTAGTTGTTGATTACATTACGCACCATACTTAATGCAATTGTCCGTTGTTAGCAACTTAATACTGGAGGGGGTTCGGATGATAACCTGAAGGTGGACTTTTTAGGCATAGATGCAGTTGGATGGCGGTCTATGTACTTTGTCGTAATGCCCAATTAAATCTCACTATACTTATCATGTCATGTATGTGCATTGTTATGCCCTCTCTATTTGTCAATTGCCCGACCGTAATTTGTTCACCCAACATGCTTTTATCTTATGGGAGAGACACCTCTAGTGAACTGTGGACCCCGGTCCATTCTTTTAATACTGAAATACAAATCTGCTGCAATACTTGTTTTACTATTTTCTCTGCAAACAATCATCTTCCACACGATACGATTAATCCTTTGTTACAGAAAGCCGGTGAGATTGACAACCTCACTGTTTCGTTGGGGCAAAGTACTTTGGTTGTGTTGTGCAGGTTCCACGTTGGCGCCGGAATCTCTGGTGTTGCGCCGCACTACATCCCGCCGCCATCAACCTTCAACGTGCTTCTTGGCTCCTCCTGGTTCGATAAACCTTGGTTTCTTTCTGAGGGAAAACTTGCTGCTATGCGCATCATACCTTCCTCTTGGGGTTGCCCAACGAACGTGTGAAATACACGCCATCAAGCTCTTTTCCGGCGCCGTTGTCGGGAGATCAAAACACGCTGCAAGGGGAGTCTCCACTTCTCAATCTCTTTACTTTGTTTTTGTCTTGCTTACTACTTTGTTTGCTGCATTATATCAAAACACAAAAAAATTAGTTGCTAGCTTTACTTTATTTATTGTCTTGTTTGCTATATCAAAAACACAAAAAAAAATTAGTTTACTTGCATTTACTTTATCTAGTTTGCTTTATTTACTACCGCTAAAATGAGTAATCCCGAAGTTGAAGTTCGTTCATTTAAGCAACAAGGGGGAGAATGTTTAAAAGATGCTTGGTATAAAATTAGTGATGCCCATAATAGGTGCACTAAGAAACACTCCACTACTATCCTACTCAGGAATTTTAATGTTGGTATCTCTAGCTGGAATAGATATGTTCTTGATTGTCTCGCGGGAGGTAACTTCCTAGGTGCTCCCGCTTTAGAAGCTAGCTGCATTATTGAGAGTTTATTTGGAACACCACCTGTTAATGAAACTAAAATTGAAACCTCCCTTGAGGATGTTATGAAAAAATTGGAAACCATAGAAATTTTTTTTTCGAGTGTTGAAACTAAGTTGGAGATATTACTTGATAAAACTGATGAACTTGATAAATCCTTAGGAGGAATTGATGAAAGAATTAGTGTCCTAGGAACTTGTGTTGACCATGATAATCAAATTAATAGGATTGGCGAACTTGAAAAAGCTATGGGAACCTTGGGTTCAACCTTTTCATCTTTACGAGTTTAGAGAGAAAGCTTATGTGGGAAAGGAGCAAAAGTTTATGTATGTCTCTAAAGTGCCTAAACCAAAGAAATATTATTATAGGCCTAAAATTGACAAAGCCCCTAGTACCACTACAAATGGGGGAGCTTATGATATCAATGCTTCATCTCTTGATGTTACTTGAGAAACACTTTCTGCGCCTAGCTGAAAGGCGTTAAAGAAAAGCGCTTATGGGAGACAACCCATGTTTTACTACAATATTTTTGTTTTATATTTGTGTCTTAGAAGTTGTTTACTACTGTAGCAACATCTCCTTATCTTATTTTTATGTTTTGTTGTGCCAAGTAAAGTCTTTGATAGAAAAGTAAGTACTAGATTTGGATTACTGCGCAGTTCAGCATTTCTTTGCTTGTCACGAATCTGGGTCTATCTCCCTGTAGGTAGCTCAGAAAATTAAGCCAATTTACGAGCATGATCCTCAGATATGTACGCAACTTTCATTCAATTTGAGCATTTTCGTTTGAGCAAGTATGGTGGCCTAATAAAATCCATCTTTACGGACTGATTCTGTTTTGACAGATTCTCGTCTTTTATTTCGCATTGCCTCTTTTGCTATGTTGGATGAATTTCTTTGATCCACTAATGTCCAGTAGCTTTATGCAATGTCCAGAAGTGTTAAGAATGATTGTGTCACCTCTGAACATGTGAATTTTTATTATGCACTAACCCTCTAATGAGTTGTTTC